>NW_024080636.1:7067934-7073301 GCF_003009895.1 Hyaena hyaena | reverse complement strand
TGTGTACTCTGGCTTGTTTCTTGAGGTAGCCCTGGAAAAGAAAACAGACAGACAAACACACAGGGTGCAGGAGCACACAAACGCACAGGCTAATTCAACTAACATGCAAAGCGAGAGGGAAAATGAAAAAGTTAAGAGAAAAGATGGAGGAGGGAGGGCGAATAATAGGGAGTATAAAATACATAAAAGGGTCAAAAAGGGGAAAGGAAAAGGAAAAAAGAAGAAAACCGATGGACAAAGAACGGTTTAAAGCTTATAACCAGATTTTCCACCTACAGTTAAATAGCCGTGTGTATGCAGTGCTGGTTGAGGAGCATAGAGAAACAGAGAGAAAGCAGGGCGGGATGAGACACAATTGGAAATAGAATGAAGAGGCAGAAGGGATAAGAAGCTTTTTTCAAAGAGGTAAAGGGTAGAATATGGTTGGATAGGTGAGAGAAGGGTGCTGGAATTATCCAGAGACACTATATAGTCTAATTATTCCTGAGAGAAATAGCTGAAAATGTCAGTAGGTGTAGAATTTACATTTACACAATGGACTCGTGATCGTTTAAGCAAGCTGGCGACCAGAGTTAATCAGGTCAGTGTTCTGGGGAAAAAAGAGAGAAAAGAGAAAGAAGACGAAAAAAAGAAAGAGTAAAAAAGGGAAAAAAAAGAAAAAAAAAAGAACGAAAAAAAAGGAAAAAAAATAAAGGGAGGAGGGCAGCTCTCAGGCAGGGATGGGCGTGGCGGGATCCAATGCCTCAGGCGGGAGCTCTGCCTCGGCGGTTGTGGGCAGGAGAGTGACGGTGCTCCAGTCCCTTCTTGAGCCAAGCGCTGCTCCTCGCTTTTTGGGCGTGTAAACCCCCCGTACCGGGGGCACAGCCAAAGTTGGTTGCACTCTTCAGCCCAGGCCAGTCCCAGTCTCCAAATCCCCGTCCGTGCGCCCCGCTGACGTTGCCTTAGACACAGCCTCCCAGGCAGCCCCTCGGGCGATTCCAGGCCCCCTGCCGAGCTCTGGGGGCGGAGTCAGAATCGCTGCTTCTTTCTCTGGGTCGGGCTGGCGCGCATGCGCGGGGCTTGCCTGCCGGGTGCTCTGAGCCGGAGTCCGGTTAGAAGGCTCTCTCAGTGGATTCTGCGTCTTTTTTCTCCCAATCTCTCAGGTTTTGTAAGGTTTCCAATGTCTTCAGATCTTTTCTGTGTGATGTATGGGCGCGAGTGCAAGTACGGAGCTCCTTACTTCTCCGCCATCTTGCCCTCTCTCTAAAGGATACCTTTATATATTCTATAAAATAAGCCATTTGTCCTCGGGTAAAAGTTTGTACTGTGTTGTCATATTGTACTGCCAATTATTTTCTGCTCATCTGTGGCTTACCTTTCCATTTTGTTAACAGAATCTTTTTTTAAATGTTTATTTATTTTTGAGAGGGAGAGAGAGATCGTGAGTGGGAAAGGGGCAGAGAGAGAGAGGGAGACAGAATCGGAAGCAGGCTCCAGGCTCTGAGCTGTCAGCACAGAGCCCGATGTGGGGCTCAAACTCGCCAATAGTGAGATCATGATCTGATCTGAAGTCGGACGCTTAACTGACTGAGCCCCCCAGCTGCCTCCCTTAACAGTATCTTTTGATGAGATAAAGCTTTTAATTTTGAAGAAGCTCAAATTATCAATCTATTTTCTTTTATGGTTATGGCTTTTTGTATCTTGCTGAGAAATCTTGTCTCCTCTAACATCACAATTAGATTTTTTGTTTTTCCTAAACCTTTATAATAGTTATAGATTTTATATGTAGGACTATAATCTCAACTGAATTGGGAAAGGGTGTGAATTAGGAGTTGAGTTTTATTGGGGCGCCTGGGGGGGCTCAGTCCGTTAAGCGTCCGACTTCGACTCAGGTCATGATCTCATCATTCGTGGTTCGAGCCCCATGTCCGGCTCTGTGCTGACAGATCAGAGCTTGGAGCCTGCTTCAGATTCTGTGTCTCCCTCTCTCTCTGACCCTCCCCTGCTCACGCTGTCTCTCTCTGTCTTTCAGAAATAAAAACATTTAAAAATTTTTTTAAATAAATAAATAAATAAATAAATAAAGCAATTGACTCTATACATGAGAATCTGCCTGGACTTTCTATTATTTTCCATTGATGAATATACCTAAATATATGCCAACAACACCCAACCACTGTCCTATTTATTGCAATTTGTGGTAAGTATTGATATCAGTTATTAATCTCTCAATTTGGTTCCTTAAAAATACTTTATTCTAGCTCCTTTGCATGCTAATATGAATTTTAGAGTCATTTATTACTATTTACGAGAGAGAGAGATTGAATTTCAAATGTAATTGCATTTAATCTATAGATCAGTTAGAAAGGACTAACATATTCATAACATTAATTCCCCTAATCTATAGACATGGTATAGCTCTGCATTTATGTAGCTCTTCTTTAACTTTATAAGCCATTTTTGTCTCTTTCACATGAAAAGGTGACATATGTTTCTGTTAAAGTTATCCTTAAGTATTATATTTGCTTTCACACATTAAATTATTTTTTTAAATCATTCCCAACTGATTGCTGCTATTATATAGAAAAAAAAGGATTTTATGTCAATGTGTTTCCTGTGACCATGCTAAGTGTTCTTTTTTTTTCTTAAAAGGATTTCCTTTTTTTAATTTTTTAAATGTTTTATTTATTTCTAAGAGAGAGAGAGACAGTGTGAGCAGGGGAGGGTCAGAGAGAGAGGGAGATACAGAATCTGAAGCAGGCTCCAGGCTCCGAGCTATCAGCATGGAGCCTGACATGGGGATCGAACCCACGAACCATGTGATCATGATCTGAGCTGAAGTCGGACGCTCAACCGACTGAGCCACTCAGGTGCCCCGATATTAAGTGTTCTTAATAATCTGTTAGTTTTTGTGTGTGTGGTTTTTAGATTGCTTAAGAACTTTCCATGCAGACAGTAACGCTGTTTGTGGACATAGATAGCTTTGATTGATTTTTTCCTTTCAAATATACTACCCACTTATATTTTTCTTGTGCCCAGACTGGCGAGGACTTCCACTATAGTGTTAGGTAGGAGTGATAAAAGCAGACACGTTTGCCTCATTCCTGACATTAGAGTAAAAGCATTCAGTGTTTCACCATTGAGTGATGCCAGCTGTATGTCTTTCATAAATTTCCTTTATCTGTTAATGTGATGAATAACACTGATTGATTTCTGAATATTAAACAAACATTACATTCTTAGGATAAATCCCATTTAGCCATGGTATATCATACTTTTACGTATTACTGCACTCCATTAGCTAGTGTCATATTTAGGATTTGTGTCTATATTGAGGAGGGATGTTTGTCCATAATTGAATTTTTTTGTAATATCTCTGTTAGGTCTCAGAATCAGGGTTACACTGGTGTCATGCATTGAAACATATTTTTTCTTCTTCTTTATTTTGAACTGGTGGGAGATGGCTGATCCCTCTTCCTCTGATGTCAAAGTCATCGTGTAGACTACCCTGTCTAGAGTTTTCATTGTAAAAAAGGATTCAGTTATGAATTCAATATTACTAAAGATATGGGGCTATTCAGATTTTCTATTTCTTCTTTGTTTAGTGCGTTATGTTTTTCCAAGAGATTCGTCCATGGTATCTAAGTTGTGAAAACTACAACCTAAAAGTGCTCCTGACATTCTCTCCTCGTGCATTGAACATGTGTAGACCCTCGAGTGATGTCCTTGGCTCCTTCGATACTAATCGTCTGCAGTGTCTCCCTGCCCCCACTCCCACGTGTGCGTGTGTCCTTTATTATCCGTCCTGTTGCTAGGGTTTTACCAACTTTGTTAACTTTTTCAAAGAACTTTTTCTTTTCACTTTGTTAATTTCTTAATTGCAGGTTTTCTATTTCATTTAATTCTGCTCTTTTATCTAGTTTTTATTACATACTTTCTTTGGGATTAATTTGCTCTTGTTTTTCTAGCTTTTTAAGGTAGACCATTAACTTTAAAATTTTCTTCCCTTCTAATTATGCTTTTAAATTTATAAATTTCTTTCGAAGCATGGTTTTAACCTCGGCTCATAAATTTTGTTATGTGGTACTTTCATTTTCATTTATTTACAAATATTTTCTAACTTTCATTGTGATTTGTCCTTTGACTTGTAGGTTATTTAAAGTGTGTGTACCTTAACTGCCAAGTATTTGGGTATTTTACTGTTATGAATTTCTAATTTAATTGTAATGTCTTAATCGGGTTGGGGTACCATGGTTATGTTAGCATCATAAATGTTTTATGAAGTATTTTCCTCTCCCTTTATTTAACTGCATTATGACCAGAAAACATATTCTTTATTATTTCAATCCTACACAATTTACTGAGACTTATATTGTGCCGTAGCATATGGTCATTCTATTGTGCTGAAATTTTACAGAAGAAAAGAATACATACCCTGTGATATTCACTATATAATTGAATACTGTGTTTTATAAATTTCAAATCATACTTATTGATTTTTTTTAATCTTCCATATTCTTCATGAGTTTTGTGTCTATTTGCTCAATCATATGGGAATATGCATGACAAAATTTCTATATATGATTTGGATCTATTTCTCCCTTTAGTTTTGCCAATTTCTGCATCATGTATATAATTCATAAATGATAATATTCTATGTATGATAAATATTAAAGAGTTGTCAAAACCTAATAGAACAAATAAATGAATTCAGAAAGGTCACAAGATACAATTTCCATATATAAAAATTAATTTTATTTCTCCATCTTAGTAGTGACCTAGCTGAAAATGAAATTAAGAAAACCATCACACTGAAAACATCAAAGAGAATAAATGATTTTAGAATAAATGTAACACAAAATGCTAAACATGTGCACCAAAAAACTATAAGGCTGCTGAGAGAGAGTAAAGATATAAATAAGCAAAAAGATATTCCATGTTCATAGACAGGAAGGCTCAAAAACATAAAGATGGTAATTCTCCCTCAAACTGGCTCACAGACCCAATGCAATTCCAAATAAAACCATCACAGGCTTTTCTTTATATTACACGATGCTGATACCAAACATAGACGCAAATGTAGATCTCTGAACAGCAAAGTGACCTTGAAAAAGAAGAAAGCTGAAGGATTTACACGTCTCAGTTTCAGAGTTGACTCAGAACCCACAAGAATCAAGGGCATGTGGTGTCGGCATCAGGTAGACATGCAGACAGCGAAACAGAACTGAGAGTCCAGAAACAAATTCGAACACGTACGCTCAACTGATTTGCAAAATAGGAGCCAAGACATTTATATCAGGAAGGAAGAGACAGTTTTTTTTTTCAAGAAATAGTGCTGAACCAATTGGATATATGCAGAAGAGGAGGAGGGGGGAGGGGAGAGAAGGG
>NW_024080636.1:7064786-7067744 GCF_003009895.1 Hyaena hyaena | reverse complement strand
GGGAGAAGGAGGGGAAAACCTAGGCCTTCACCTCACACAAAATGCAAAATTAACTCTAAATGGGTCATAGACTTGATTGCAATCATTATAACTTTAAAACTTTAGGAAGAAAACAGGAGAAAAATCTTTGTGATCTCTGATGAAGCAAAATGTCTTAAATATGACACCAAAGGCATGATCCCTGAAAGCGAATTTGATAAATTGGGTTCCATCGAACCTAAAAACTCATGCTCTTTGAAAGAGACCATTAAGAAAATCAAAAGACAAACCAAAGAGTCAGGAAAATATATGCAAATCACATATCTGGTGAAGAGCTTATATCTGGAATTTGTAAAGAATCTTCATGACTCAAAAATAAGAAGACAAACAACCAGTTTTTTTTAAGTGGGCCAAAATCTGAATAGACATTTCACCCGTGAAGATATGCACATAGTTTTAAGCATGTGAAAAGATGTGTGTCATTATTAGGCATTAAAAATGCAAACTAATGACTGGAGAGTGAGGGAGCCCCTCTCACAGGCAGGCCTGGGGACAATCGGTACGAGAGACACTGCCAGGGGCGGGAATGGGGACCCTGGGCCCTCACTCATAACCGCCAGGACTGTACAAAGGCACAGGCATCCTACAAAGACTGCCAATCTTGTAAACAATTAAACGTACACATGCTTCCCAGCGTCCCAGCCATCCCACATCTCAGTACTGACCCAGGCGAAATGAAAGCAGAGACCTACCCAAAGCTTCCACCTCAAGGTCTCGCCACTGCTTCGGGACAGCCCAGTGTCCGTCACCTGCTGGATGGACAAGCAAAGTGCCATCCATGCGAGCAGCGGACACCACCCAGTGATGTGCGAGCCAGGGCCCTCTCTCCAATTGGAACATTTCTGTGGCAGCTCCTTCTAGCTAATACCGCCTGCCACGGCGTCTACTCTGCCCTTCGTGCCTTGCAGCATACTCTCCGACTCTAGAAGGTTAATTTGGGTCTGTTTCGTGTCTTCTCTGCCTCCATGTCACTTTTTCAGCATATGGATCACAGTTAAAATCACTGTTTTAATGTCACATGCACCATATGCTAAGGGCCATCACATTCACGTTCAACAGAGTCAACAAATCGACTCCAAAAGCACAATCAGCTCCTGGCGCGTAGGCATTCGCAGCCACGTGTCTTTGTAAGTCATCTTGTAGACTCTCCGGGCCACAGTGGGGCCTTCCGTGGAAGGGCCACCAGGGAAACGGTTCCCTTGGGTGCCTGGGAGGCTCAGTCGGTTACGGGTCTGACTCTTGGTTTCGTCTCAGGTCAGGATCTCACGGTTCATGAGTTTGAGCCCCGCATCAGACTCCAAGCTGACAGTTGAGCCTCCCTGGCTCTCCCTCTCTCTCTGCCCCTCCCTTGCTCTCTCTCTCAAAATAAATAAACTTAAAAAGAAAAAAAAAAAAGAATTCCCTTACAGCAGAGAATTTTGAACATGAAGTAAAAGTGGCCTGATGGTCTGTGGTCCACACTCAGAGGAGCTGACTCTTTCTGGTTCAAGCACACATCCATTCCCTTATGAAACACACTATGAGCACCGACTGTCTATCCTGGGCGGTGAAGATCGGGGAGGGGTCAGCTGTAGTGAACGTGCACAGAGGAAGGACACAGAGGAACATGCACAGGGCACTGGACATGGACCGGGGGTCCAAGAAGGAGTGACAGAGGGAACCATGGTGGGTGAGCCGGTCCTCAGCAGTGGATGCAACATGAACACCGCCCCCCCAGGCTGGAGATGTAGCTCGGGGTGCTCAACGGGCTGACCAGTAGTGCTTCCCTCGAGGTGGTCTGCCGGGTCCCAGACTGGCAGCCGCGGCCCACGGGGAGAAAAAAAACAAAACTTGGGAGCGAGCATTTAGAAATGTTTGTAGCAAATTGACAGAGTAATTTCATGTCTGTTGAAATTAGAAATAAAAGCATGGAGTCTGTTTGGTAAACCTTTTCATTTCATTTTTTAAGTAATTTCTCTTTGCCATAATTTTTCATTTTCATGAATGGAAAAAGACTACTTCTCCGCCACAGACAATGGGAAAGGCCCAAACGGGGCCATGGGGCTGGAGGTGGGGCTCCAGGGAGAGCGTGCGCGGGGGTGGGGGGGTGCGGGAGCCGGGCCAGGCAGGGCTGCTGGCATGGGGACCCCGACCCGCCGCCTTTCAGACGGTTCTGGTCCTCGTGCTGAGGATGCGCCAGGAGGCGGGACACTGCGTCCCGGGCTGCACGGCCGTGGCTGGAGCATCGGGAGGAGCCAACGCGGAGCAAGGGCCGGTCCCCTGCCGCGTGTCCGGCCGCCGGGCCTGGTCCCGCACAGCCCGCGCTGGGATGTCTGTCCTGGGTGGAGGGGGCTGTAACGGGGCCTCCTCTGGACAGCGCACTTCACTCCACCGGCAGGAGGTCAGGAAAGGATTCCCTTTTGTTTCTTGAGTGGGGGCAAGTTTGTGTGCGCGTGTGTGTTTCGTTTTTGCTTTTCAATCCCTGAGAACCAGCGATTTGGTGGTGGTGTCGCAGACAGCCCGAGGGACCATCTGCCGCCCGATGGAGGAGCACCCGACCGGGAGTATTTGAACTGCAGGCTACAGACCCGGGGTGGGGGGTGGGTGGGGGGGTTGGGGTGACTAAGTGAGTCCCAGCCACACGCTGCCAAATACAATTAAAAAAAAAAAAAACCCCACCTTCTTTCACAGCCGCTGAGATTTAAAGGGGAATAAATCGTAACGAACCCTCCCTGCGCTCACGTTAGCTCCTCTGCAAAGAGTGAGACGAGGAGCCTGCTGGAGAAAACCCCAAGTCAGGTGTGTGTCAGAGGGACAGGTCTTCCCCCCGGTCCCCACCGCTGGCCGGACCTGCCCGTGGCCCAGGGGCTCATTCTGGAAAAAACCCTGAGCCGGCCGCCTCCCCAGCCAGGCACAGCACGGGGCGGGGGGGGGGGGGGG
>NW_024080636.1:7044464-7061065 GCF_003009895.1 Hyaena hyaena | reverse complement strand
GGGGGGGGGGGGGGGGGGGGGCCTGCTTCTCAGGAGAGGCCTCCACCCCCCGCAGTGACGTCACTTATGATCTAGGACCTGATGGCAGCTTTCTGCAGGGGTGCAGGGGGGAGGGTCAGTGGACTTGGCCACGGTGCGTGTGTTACAAACTGGCGGCGGTGGCTTTGCATCCTGGGACCTCTGTCCCCAGGCCTTGATGAGCTGGGCAAACCCTTCACATCTGATGGTGAAGGCTGACCCCTAAGTCTGGGCAAGAGGAACAGATGGACCCCAGCTTCTGTAGTGATTCACCTGCGTCTTGGGTTCGTTTCTCCCACAACAACGCGCACTGTAACCGTGTGGCTGTTCAGAAACTAGCGCTGAGCAGGAGGGACCCCCACAAAGGGCCCCCTGTTCTGCTCGCTGGAGGCGGGGCCCGCAGACCACGCAGGCAGGAGAGCGGAGTCGGCTGGGAGCCAGGTCCCCTGCCCCTCGTCCCCGGCCCCCCCACGGCCCGGGCCGTCCCTCCTCGCTCCGGGCGGGAGGTCGTTGGAACAGCAAGGTCTCTGTGGTACAAAAGGGACATGGGGAAGCAGCAGGTGGCCAAGGGAGCCTCTTTCTCTCCCCTTGAGGGTCCCCCACATGCTCCGTGGTTACCCTGGGGCACAGCTCCCCTGCCCTGGCCTCCTGGGCGGCCGAGACCCTCCCCCCCCGATAATGCTGCAGGTCTGTCCGTGTGCTGTCCATCTGGGGGCCGCTCCCCTGAGGAGTGACTGTGCGGCAAGTGATACCTGCTTCCACCTTTACTCGTTCCCGACGTGTCCCAACCTGGGCACCAGGGGCAGGTCGGAAAAGAGGACGCCTCTGCTGGGGGGATAGAGGGGTGCAGTGAGTCACAGACGCCCATGGACCTGCTGGCCCAAGGGGCCCCTCTCCTGTGCCCCCTCCGGACCTGCAGGGTGAGATCGTTAACATGGAGACAGAAAGCTCTTTCAAAGGCAATACAAGGACCCCAGACACACAGTGACACTGGAGGGTCCCCCCAGAGCCGCCTCCTCCACGCCAGGACCCGGGGAAGGCCGCCAGCAAGGGGGGACCCCGGCCTGTCCCCAGAGACGCAGGGCCAGCTAAGGTGGCTGATGTCCCCGGGGAGTGTGAGGTCACAGTGCACAGCGATCAGATTCAGGGGCTGCACGCGGAATGGCGGAACCCGTAGCAGACAAAACGAAGACATGTTGTCAAAGAGAAAAGACACGGAGACGTGAGGCCGGAGGAGGGCCCGCCTGGAGACGACAGCCGGGGAGTAGTGCCGGTGGCAGGCGGGACGCGGGGCGGGGAGCAGGCACGTGGAACGCCGCCAGGCAGGCCGGAGGGTGCGTGGACGGGAGGAGAGGCTTTGAAACTTCACAAGCCCAAGTTAACAAGAAATAGAAAAAAAATGTAAGACAGTGAATTGAGAGAACGCAAAGTGAACAAAAATTACAAATAAGGATGAAAAACCAAAACCAGACAAAATTAAATTTTATTTATTATTTTTGTTTTATTTTTTTTTACAGATAGTTTATTGTCAAGTTGGTTTCCATGTAACACCCAGTGCTCATCCCCACAAGTGCCCTCCCCCATGCCCCTCCTCCCTCCCCCCACACCCATCAGTCCTCAGTGTGTTCTCAGCATTCAAGAGTCTCTCATGGTTTGCCTCTCAAATATCCTATGTTTGCACGTATAAGAGGATTAGGAGGAACTTAACGGAGGACCATGAGGGAGAAGATGGGGAGAAATGGTGGGGGAGAGGGAGAGAGGCAAACCAAAATTAAATTTTAAAACACAGAAGATAAGCCGAAAAGAATCTAATGGCTCTCAGAAAAAAAATACTATTTTTTAAAAATTTTTAAATGTTTATTTATTTTTGAGAGGGAGAGAGAGAGACAGAGCATGAGCAGGGGAGGAGCAGAGGAAGAGGGACACAGAATCTGACACAGGCTCCAGGCTCTGAGCTGTCAGCACAGAGCCCGACATGGGGCTCAAACCCACGAACCGTGAGATCATGACCTGAGCCAAGTTGGACACTTAATTGACTGAGCCACCCAGGCGCCCCAGAAAAAAATAATATCTTAAATCATTCCTGTCGATATGAATGAGTTAAGTAGGTACCATACCTGTCAATACCACAAGCCTGGCAGAGTGCAATAATTTTTAAATATGAAAGGGAAAATTATGCCCCGACGGCTACATCTAGCTGATCTGTGACGCAGTGCTGGGACAAGACGAGATTTTCGCAGGTATGTAAAGACGCTGATGAATCCGACCACCCCCGTCATCACTGGAAGAGTGAAAACAAGACACAAGAGAGGAACAGATTCTGCAGCACCTGCAACCAAAAAAAAAAAAAAAAGAACAAAATAAGAATTTACATGTGATGTATATTATTTAGAGAATACAACCTATACAAATCTGTATAAAAGACAAACAACCCAAAAGGAAGGGGGCAAAGAGGACCAGAAACCTAAGGAGAGAGCACCAGAAAGGCTCGCATCCCCCCAAATATTCTCTCATTACTGACCAGCGAGGTGCAAGAGAAAACCTCGCCAGCACATGCCCGCTAGATTGAAAAATAAGTTTAAAACGAAAGACATGGGGCGCGTGGGCGGCTCAGCTGGTTAAGCGTCGGACTCTCGGTTTCAGCTCAGGACATGATCTTACAATAAATATCATGAGTTTGAGCCCCACATCGGGCTCTGTGCTGACAGCTCAGAGCCTGGAGCTGCTTCGGATTCTGTCTCCCTCTCTCTGCCCCTCCCCCGCTCATGTTCTATCTGTCTCTCTCTAAATAAATAAATAAACTCATTTTTTTAAACATAAATAAATAAAACTGCACATAGTGACGGGTCCTTTCCTAAAAGCCTGGAGCTATCAGTCTCAGCGCAATGGCGAGGCCGCAACACTGTGCAGACTCTGGGTGGAAGGTGCCCTCGGGACGCCAACCTCAGAAGGCATCTGATACCAGCTCAGAAAGTTGCAGGCACACAGGCCACGCCTGCTGAGCCAACCACAGCCGCTTAGTGTGCACTTGGGAGGCACGTGTGGACACGTCTGCCTAGACGCAGGAGCATGACAGCCCACGCGACAGGCTCTCACATGCGGAAAGCGGCCTCCCGCCGGAGATGCATTAGCGCGGTGTAGAGCACGGTGACCCCTACAGCGGCTGAAAAGGGGAGAAGTGGCAAAAACACCGGAAAAGCAGGACTGAAGCCTCCAAAATCTAATTTGCAGCAAAACCAGAGACGACTCCATCCCTGTGCGTTTCGTGCAATGACTCCCTTCGTAGGACCCCGGGCAGAGGCAGCACCTAACAGTCATAAAACAGCAAAGCAAGGGCCTGAGCATCACGAAGGTCGAGATCCGCGTTACCTAGAATGGGGGGCAGGACTCAGAGGGGCACACGGGGGCCGCGGGCGCCGCGTTATCTATTTCACAACTGCGTCCGGGTTCCAGGGAGGCCCCTCCCTACCTCCTCACCGCCGCGTGCAGACGCTCGGTGCCCTTGACCGTCGATCTGGTGTGTAACTCCGGGGGAAGGTAAAGTCAAGTAAGAAGCGGGAGCGAGACCAGGGTAGGGGAGGAGGAGGAAGGTGAGAAGGGGCCCGGTCACATGGCCTCTGGCGAGAAAGAGCAAATCCAGGACACTGATTTTTTTTTTTTTTTAGTTGGAATAAAATTGGCAAGTGACATCATATAAGTTTCAGGTGTACAACGTTATAATTTGACATGTGTGCGCAACGCCGAGCGATCACTGCTTAAAGTCTGGTTGTCGTCCACCATCCAACACCTGACCCCCGAGCTATTGATTGACAACGAGAAATAGAAATGGATACAATGACCCACTTCAGCTGACGAATGGATTCATTAAAAGGTGGCTGGCGGGGAGTCTACAAAGGTTGCTCCAATGAGAAATTTTGTAAAAACGCAAGGTAACACTTTCCATTATTAGACTAAATAGATTGTAAGGCAAAAAGCATCGTAGTGACAAACAGCGATGTGAAATTCTGACAAAACAGAATAATAGATCAAGAAGATATAGTAGTTGTGAATATATATGCCCTTTAATGGATCACATCACAATCTGTAAAGTAACAACTGACAGAATTACGAGGGAAAATAGAGACAACAAAATGCATTGTCCAAGACCTTACCGAAGCCCCCTTAGAAACTGGTAGATCAGAGGGACAGAACAAAGAAAAAAGAAACAAGTACAAAACAAAAAAGAATGACTACATATAAAATTTGAGTGACAAAATTAATAAAAAGCAAAAATATGTGTGTGTCCTATGCATGTGTCCTGTGTGTGTCCTGTGTGTGTCCTGTGTGTGCGCCTGTGTGGGTGTCTTGTGAATGTGTCTTGTGTGTGTGCGCCCTATGCACCTGTGTGTGTGTTCTGTGTGTGTTCTGTGTGTGTGTGTACGCCCTGTGTGCCTGTGTGTGTGTTCTGTGTGTGTGTTCCGTGTGTGTGTGTGCCCTGTGTGCCTGTGTGTTCTGTGTGTGTGCACCCTATGTGCCTATGTGTGTGTTCTGTGTGCGTGTGTGCCCTGTGTGCCCGTGTGTGTCCTGTGTGTGTGTGTGCGCCCTGTGTGCCTGTGTGTTCTGTGTGTGTGCAAGTATGTGTGTGCGCCCTGTGTGCCTGTGAGTGTCCTGTGTGTGTGTCCTGTGTGTCTTGTGTGTGCAAGTGTGTGTATCCTGTGTGTGCCCTGTGTGTGTCCTGTGTGTGTGCAAGTGTGTTTCTGTCCTGTGTGTGTGCCCCCTTGTGCCCCGTGTGTGCAAGTGTGTGTGCGTGCAAGTGTGTGTGCAAGTGTGTATCCTGTGTGTGTGTGTGTGCGCCCTGTGTGTGTCCTGTGTGTGTACAAGTGTGTTTGTGTCCTGTGTGTGTGCGTGTGCCCCCTGTGTGCCTGTGTGTGTATTGTGTGTCTGTGTGTGCGAATGTGTGTCCTGTGTGTGTGCCGTGTGTGTGTGTGCATGCGCGCATGTGTGTGCGTGGCGGGACTTCACAGCCCCAGAGGTGGGACCAGATCTGAAGCTCCAACGCAGTGAAGGCAGCACGTCCAGGCATAGTGTATTCTCTGGACATAATGCTGTAAGATTAGAAATCAGTAACAAAAGATGATTAAAAATAAATAAAACGCCGTATGTCCCAAAACACAACCATCATTCTGCTACAAAGATTTTAGGATAAAGGCTGAAGCGTAAGAGAAATGCAAAGTGAGGGGCCCGCACGGTAGGGACAGCTGATACGTCTACACAGATCACCAGAAAGTGACAAAGAAGGGAGTGAGTTACGCATTGAATACAAGAAGAAAACAAATGGAGTAACAGAGGCAACTCAAAAAAATAAGGAGAAAGGAAATACCCAGATAAGGGCAAAAATTAGTGCAATGAAGGTAATGTAACCAAAAGCCGTCTTTTTAAAAGATTAGGAAGATAGACGAACCGCTGGCAAAGTGGATCAGTAAAATGAAGGGAAGATGCAAAGTTATGAAACACAGAACCCAAAAGAGGAGGAAACAACATGCATAACAGAAATTTTTAAAATAAAGGCATACATTTCAAAGCAGAAGCAAAATGGATACATTTCTGGAAAAGCAGAATGTTCCCAATTGGAGCAAGAAGTGGAAATTTTTAATAAAAAAGTAATGTTTATTTATTTTCGAGAGACAGAGAGAGAGAGAGAGAGAGTGAACAGGGGAGGGTCGGAGAGAGAGGGAGACACAGAATCTGAAGCAGCTCCAGGCTCCGAGCTGTCAGCACAGAGCCAGACGTGGGGCTCAAACCCACGAACCGTGAGATCATGACCTGAGCCGAAGTCGGACGCTCAATGGACTGAGCCCCCCAGGCGCCCCAAAAAGTGGAAATGTTTTAATTTAAAATTTGCAAGCCTAATTAAACCTCCTCCAAGGGGGAAGGAAACCAAACCAAACAACAACAGAATCAGGCCTAAAAGCCCCACAGGCAAGTTTCAACCAAGTCCAAGGAAGAGAGAATTCCCGACTCTATGCTGCAAGCTGTTCAGGTAATGAGAGAGAGAAAGAGTGGTTCTTTTAATTTTAAATGTCTAGTGTGAGTGTTTTCAAAGATGGCAAAAAACATTTCACAAAGCAAAGTTTAGGCTCATTTCACTTATGAATAGTCTTATTTACATATTTGCTATGTAACTATGTAATTGACTTGAACATTTTGTTAGAAATAATATATCATTATAAACGAAGTTTATCAAAGGAATGAAAACAAGTTTTAGCATCAGAAAATTCATGAATGTAACTTACCACCTCAAGGTACTAAGTTAAGTAAAAAGTTTACATATTTGATGAGGTTTTTGGGGTGATGGGAGTTTGTGGAGTTCAGAGCCGACGACCAAGAAAGAATTCTTGAAGACGGCTTTGGTGCAAAGACGTGATTTTATTAAATCCCGGGGATGACACCCATGGGCAGGAAGAGCTGCCGGGAACCATGAGGAGAGACTGGTTATGTACCATGGAGCTGGGGAGGTAAGGTCCAGGGGAAGTTTCCAGAGAGATTCTCATATGTTAAAGACTCCCTGGACACTGGAGGCCTGGCTGTGGTCAAGCTGAGGTTGTCCTTCCCTCCAGCAAAGCATTAGCACCGAGACAGCAGGGAGCTCCCAGGGAAGCTTTACCCTGCCTGCCTGGAGGAAGTGTCAGTGGGCTGCAGGGTATGAGGAAATTGAGTTCTTTCTACCATTTCCTTCTGCCTTTGTTTCCCACATCATATTGAGTAGGTCAGTAGAAACGGGCGGGGGGGGGGGGGGGGGATGTACTTGGAAATACACGGCACAGTTTTCAGTGAAAGCTGGAAAGGAAGAAGGGCTTTCTCTACAGCACACCCCGTGTGTGGCCTAGTCAGAGACGTGCTTCCTGGAAGTCAGAGGCAAGACCGACCCACCAGCTCTGGCTCTCCTGGCCATCCCCGGGCCGAGGGAACCCTTAAGGGAAAGGTCTACAAGAGGTAGAAGAATCTATCAGGAAGAGTGAAAGCTCTCATTTGCAGATGATATTGGTGAGGGAGCGTGGGGGGAGCAGAGGGCAAAATACGGGCTGGTACCGACCCTCCCCCCCCGCCCCCCCCCAACCAGTGGATTGTGTGTGACGTTCCTCAGACGCTCCCGGCCACCCAGGAACAAAGGAAAGGAATTTAAGTGCTTGCCAGTGATGTGGGAAACTAAGGCAAATGAAAATGTAAATGCCCTCACTGCCTACAGCCCATTGGCACGTCCTTGAGACCAGCAGTGCCCTCCCTCCGGGAGCTGAGCTGCCTCAATGATGATGACACTTTCCTGGGGGTGAAAGAGAATCTTAGCTTAACATTATCCCAACCCCCAGGATCCTCTCAGTCTACTTCCTTTATCTCAGCTGCCCCAGGATACAGGCAGGTGCTCCTGCTCCGAGCTTAAGGCCCCCCAGTCTGAAGGGTCTCATGACTGAGGTTTTATTAAATGCTAATGAATGGTGTTTCCCTAGCAGCAGCCAGCCCCTCAGAGTCCTGAAAACCTTGCTTCCAAAATACCTCAGAGACCTACTCTATCCCTGCTCCATCCCACCCTGAGGGTATGTAATCAGTTACCCCTCAGGACCCCAGTGCAGCTCTGCCTGCCCACGGGGCCTGTCCCTGGGCTTTAATTAAAATCACCTTTTTGCACTAAAAACGTCTTCAAGAATTCTTTCTTGGCTGTCGGCTCCGGACCCCCCACCATCACCCCAGAACTTCAGC
Source organism: Hyaena hyaena (assembly GCF_003009895.1). NCBI lineage: Eukaryota > Metazoa > Chordata > Mammalia > Carnivora > Hyaenidae > Hyaena > Hyaena hyaena. The sequence continues at coordinate 7,053,313 of NW_024080636.1, read as the reverse complement.
AGTATGACCACCTGGATGGAAAACTCATCAGAATGAGCTGTCAGAATATTGGAATTAATAAGAGTCCCACAGCGTCGGTGGGTGCACTGCCAACGAGGTGGGGTGCGTCTCCACACTGGTAATCTCTAACTGACACATACCGTAAAATACACGAACAATGTAACACAACAGCTAGAAAAACGACCGTGTTTCCAAAAATCAATCTAAGGAAGGATTTATGAAACTTTTATAAAGAAAGTTTTAAAATTATTGAAAGAATACAAAGGAACATTAGAAAAAGGAGAAATATTCCAGTTCCAAAGATGGGATGAATCAACATTTGGAGAAATGGCAGCTGTAATTCTCCACAGACGCCATATTTTAATGAGCTTTCAATAAAATGGTATGGTTTTTACAGACGTCAACAATCTTCTTCTAACACGTATACAGAAGCAAAAAGATCTGTGCAAAAAGTTTATCAATTTTGGGAAGAGAGAAGAGAAAAAGGGACCCGACCAACAAGATGTGAAACAATTTGGGGCCCTTGGGGGCTCAGTCGGTCAAGCGTCCGACTTCAGCTCAGGTCATGATCTCACGGTTCCTGAGTTCGAGCCCCGCTTCGGGCTCTGTGCTGACAGCTCGGAGTCTGGAGCTGCCTCGGATTATGTGTCTCCCTCGCTCTCTGCCCCTCCCCCACTTGTGCTCCGCCTCTCTGTCTCTCAAAAATAAATAAATGTAAAAAATTTTTTAAAAAGATGTGAAACAATTTGATAAAATGATAGTTTTTTTAATGTGGCATTGGTATAGAAATATTAACTACATACATGGGAGAAGTCAGAAAGTCGAACAATAGACCCACGTGTGTAAGACAGGTGACATCACATGTCAGTGAGAAAGGGTTCAGTTTCATGGCAGGTGATGCTAAGTGCGACTGGCCCCCCTCGGGGGTAAAACAAAATTGGAACTCTTCCTCACATGCTGAGGACAATGATCTCTAGGTTGGTTAAAAAACCTGAACACAAAAAAGTATAATACCAAGACTAACAGAATAAATTGTAGGAGAAAACTTTATCTTGAATTGAATATGCAGCTCTCATACAACACTGAGGAAGTACAAAGTCTCGGGTAAAAATAAATGGATTGCAGCACAACAATCTTAAAGACTTGGGTTCAGGGTAGAATGGCACCATTAGAAGAACGGATAAGTGACAGATTGGGGAAAAAGTCTACCTCTTAAAAAACAACAACAATAACAAGAAATTGATGTCGAAAATCGGATTGTTGAAGGGCACCTGGGGGCTCAGTCGGTTAAACATCCAACTTCAGCTCAGGTCATTATTTCACGGCTCGTGGGTTCCAGCCCTGCGTTGGGCTCTGTGCTGACAGCTCACAGCCTGGGGCCTGCTTTGGATTCTGTGTCTCCCTCTCTCTGCTCCTCCCCAGCTAACACTCTGTCTCTCTCTCACTCAAAAATAAATAAACACTAAAAAATTAAAAAAAAAAAAAGAATAGGATTGTTGAAAACCAGCAAGATAAAGACAACAGATTTTAAAACCGAGTATGGCGTGCTTACAGACACATCATAGAAGGGGCCCCTCAGTGACACCACATGATGAAGACACGGCAATGCCATTAGGGATGGCAGAGACGCAGGTTAACACGATGACAATGTGACATTCCGTGCCGTCCCTCTGATTGGCAAAGCTTCCCAAGGGTGTGGAAGTGCCGGTGAAGACATGGCACAATGGATCCCCTGCACCGCTGGGCGGAGGGCAACCTGCCGCTCCAGCTCGGAGACCAACGGCTGTCCTCTCTGATCCAGGGTGAAAAACCAGCAAAATCACAGAGGCTCACACATGAGGACGTTGCAGTGTCTGGGGGCGGGTGGGGGGGACCAGAAACCACCCAGGTGTCCACGGCCAGGGGAAGGGAATAGATAAGAGATGCTGGATGCTGTGAATCAAAGGTTAGAGGTCCATGAAGAAATGTGGGCTCATCTTTAAGGCATAGTGTTGAGAGGAAAAAAATAAGAAATAATGGAAATTAAAGATAAACACATAACTCTTGAACATGAGATTTTCCAAGCTGCACAAATATTTGAGGACAGGTAAAAGTACGTTAGAAAAGAGTGAATATCGGGTGGAGGGAGTTGGGATAGGACTTGGGATCTGGGATGAAGGGAAAACAGAGTCAGACACAGAGGAGCCATAGGGCCTGATGGAGGTGGGGACCGGGGGCTCCGGGCAGCGCACAACCTTAGGACAGTCGCTCACCTGTCTGAGCCTTGGTTTTCTCAAGCCTGTGATGAAAACGGGAACCAAAGTCCCATTCACGAAATTCAAGGAAGACAAGGCTCTTTAGTCATTGCATCAATTAATGTCCAAACGTCCAAACGCTCAAGCCAGTCCCCAAATCGAAGACGGTTTCCCTCAGTGGGCACACATCTGAGTGACAGCCACCAGCGGCAGCCTCATTCCGCTCACCAGGCATCCACAGCCAAGGTCACCCAGTCCCCAGATCCCCCCTCCTCCAGAGTCCGTCCACCTCTGCGTGCCGCGAGCGGGCACTCTGTTCAGGGCGACATCGTCCCTCCCTCAGCAGCAAATAAGCTCGGCTGTCACGCACGCGTTTCGACTGAGTGGTGCCTCCCTGGCTCTAACAAGATAATGAAGCCTGTCTCCTGGAGGTAATGTGAGCAGGAAATGACACCCTCCGGGAAGAGCTCTGCACAAGGGGGTCTGGGCCCGGCGGGAGAGCGGAGTGCAAAGCCCCTGCGGCCAGCTGTGGACAGGAGAGATGCTGGGCAGAGACGGCCCCGGGCTGTCCACGCACCCGCACACACTGTCGTCCACACTGTCGCCCACGCACCCGCACACACTGTCGTCCACACTGTCGCCCACGCACCCGCACACACTGTCGTCCACACTGTCGCCCATGCACCCGCATACACTGTCGTCCACACGCCCGCACACACTGTCGTCCACACTGTCATCCAAACACTTGTACACACTGTCATCCACACTGTCATCCACACACCTGCACACACACACTGTCATCCACACTGTCACCCACGTACCTGCACACTGTCGTCCACACTGTCATCCACACACCTGCACACACACACACTGTTGTCCACACTGTCATCCACGTACCCGCACACACACACCGTCATCCACACTGTCATCCACACACCCGCACACACACATTGTCGTCCACACTGTCATCCACACACCCGCACACACACGCTGTCATCCACACTGTTATCCACACACCTGCACACACACACTGTCGTCCACACTGTCGCTGGCCAGACCCAGCCACAGGTCTTCACGTTGTCCTGAAGGTCCTAATCTGAGATGGTCTCTCTAATGTGCTGGCCGCCAGGGAACCAATGAAGAGCAAGAAGGCACCTGTGATGACGCGCATGGGGGCAGGAATGGGACAATGACGGCTACCTGACCACTGTGACCACATTTCACAGAGGATGTCAGCGTAACCCTAGGAAACAACTGGGACAAAGGAGTAAGTGGTAACGTGAATGAAATTGTGCATCAGCCACTGGACTAAATGTAATGGGGCCGTGTCCTCCAAATAAAGGACAAGATTGTCACCGTCGGTGGTAAAACGACACTCATGTCTGCCACTTAGGAGAGATGAGTATTAAAGACACAGACGCATGGAAGTCGAATACAAATGCTGGGAAAAGATCCACCACGTGAAGGCTGCTCCACAGACAGCTGACACGGCTCCTGTAGACGAGGTGGGACTTCACCCGCGATGACAGATCGGCAGAAAAGGAAGACGGGAGGAGGCGAAGGCTGCGGACTGAGCCGCTCTAAGTGCCCAAGAGAAAACAGCCCACTGGGAACCCGCACTGCATTCAAAAGTGAAGAGGTTACATACGGTGTTCACGCTGCTCTGAGCGGGCCCTGGCGCCGAGCTCCCGGGGCCCAGCGCGAGAAGGAAGGACGAAGCAGCACCAGGCAGTCGCGCTGAGAAATCCAGGTCTCGGGAAAGAGAGACCAGACCCTTGGTTCACTACCTGACTCAACAGGGTAACGTGCGGAAAACCTATTACTGTTTTGGGACACGCAATGTATAAAAATGTGATTTTGTGCCATCACACGGAAAGGGTTCCCTGTGATTGAGGATGAGCTGCTATAAATGAGAAGGAGGGTGATGAACAGGCCACAAAAAATACTCACCCTTGTGAAGACAGATAAACTGGGGCTTCACCAAAATTAGAGACTTCCAAGGATCAAACTAAGAGCCTCTTTAATCAAAGAGTGACTTCAAAAGAGAACAGTTGATAAAGCCGCAGACGAGGAGGAGGTATTTGCAGTGTGTTGCAAGCTGTGTGGCCAATACATAAAAGGAGTCTAACCAATTTCTTGATAGAATAAGACAGCCAAGGGGCGCCCGGTGGGCTCAGTCGGTTGAGGGTCAGATTTCGGCTCAGGTCATGATCTCACAGCTCGTGAATATGAGTCCCGCGTCAGGGTCTCTGCTGTCAGTGCAGAGCCTGCTTTGGATCCTCTGTCCCCGTCCCTTTTCCCCTCCCCCACTCACACTCAAAAAAGAAAGAAAAAGAATAGTACAGCTAATAAAAAGTGGAGAAAAGAACTGAACAGATATACACAAAATAGTATATCAAGATGGCCAATAAAAATGAAGAAACGCCTATTTTATTAGTCATCAAGTAATCAAGTAAAAATTTAAAATCCACCTGAACCAAGGGGACCCGCAGACATTCCCAGACAGCGCTGTTGACAGTAGAGATCAGTACAGAATTTCAGGAAGGTGTTTGACATTTGCTACCGGAAATGGATGTGTGCCCAGGGCGCGGCCCAGCCATCCTCCCGTGAGGCATGCACCCCACAGAAACGTGCACACACGTGTGTGCCAAGACACGGGTGTCATAGGAGCAGCACTGTCATAGCCTATTACTGGCAGCACCCAAGTGTGCCTTAGCAATTGGACAGGTGACGACACGTGCTAGGCCCCCTCAGAGACGGTGGGGGGAAAGGGAAGGGAAGGAGCTGCGGGGGCGCGGCCAGCAGTGGGGATGAATGTTGCAGCCGTAACAGGTGTCTGAACAATGCCAGACTCCGAGGAGCGCGGGCGGTGTGCTGCGATGCCAGTGTATAAACTCCAGGAGAAACAATAACAGTAGCAGCAACTGGAGGCGGGAGGGAGGGGAGGGCCAGCGGGAGTCATGGGTGGGCATGTTGTCTTTGTGTCGCCAACATGAGCATATACGGCACTTGAGATGACACTGTTTACTATTCGTCTCCAATAATACAAAGATAATTCTCTTAAGAGGAACGGGAGAATGTTACCAAGTTCAAGTGTATTGTAACAGACAATCAAAGATGCTCTGAATTTGTTAGCTTAACTTAATAGATTATTTAAATGCTTCTGAGGTTTGCTTGCCAGTCAGACAACTGAAATACAGCGAAAAAAAAAAAAGAAAGAAAGAAAATCAAATGTATTCGATACATTAATTCCATATAAAATACGTAAGGGAATTTAATCAGCTAAGTTTATAAATAAGATCAAACATTAATCAAAGTTGAATCTAAAGGGATAAAAAGTTATTTTTTAAATGGGACTTTGATAAATTGAATCATAATTTTAAAAGCAGAAGATGGGGCGCCTGGGTGGCTCAGTCGGTTAAGCGTCCGACTTCGGCTCAGGTCATGATCTCGCGGTTCGTGGGTTCGAGCTCCGCGTCGGGCTCTGTGCTGACAGCTCAGAGCCTGGAGCCTATTTCAGAGTCTGTATCTCCCTCTCTCTCTGCCCTTCCCCTGCTCACGCTGTCTCTCTCTCTCTCCTAGAAATAAATAAAAATATTAAAAAAAAAAAAAGTGGAAGACCCAAGCGGTCCATCAGTCACTTTCTCGGTGGGGGCGAGCAGTCCTCCGGGACACAGGACGCCTCGTGTAGACTCCGTGTGATGGGTCCAGGGCTCCTGCTGCCACACACGCCGGGAACGGCGATGTCCTCCTCGTATCATTTTAACTCTGCTTGTCCTCATCACCGTCCACCTCGCCATCCTCTCCACTGCGGTTGTCCAGCCAGGCCACCCGGGGTGCTGCCCAGGCTCTCCGCAGATGCCACTGAACGGCCATGGTCCCTGGGAAGCAGGGCGGGTTTGTCATCATGATCCACAGGTCTCCAGGGACTCGGGGGTGTGGCGACAGAGCAGGGACACCCACTCCGGGGCCTCCTGCCCGCCCCCTTCAGACGGGGCTCCTTCCACGTCCCGCTGTTCCCTCCTCAGAGAGCAGGTCTCCGCCACCTGGGTCCTTGGGAAGAAGCGTCCCCACCTGCCATCTTCTACAAGGACACTCCAAACATCAGCGACAGCCACACTCACCTTGCACGGCTGTTCTGAGAACAACAAAGTTCTCTTAATCTGTGAAACATGGAGTGACCACAGGATCAGTGATTCCAACCCCGGGGAAAACCCCGAGAAATAAAACCAGATATTCAAACAAACGCTTGTTCAGAATGTTCACGGCAGCACCGTTCACAGAAATCAAAAGGTGGAAACAGCTCACGTGTCCATCTTGGATGAACGGATACATAACCACACAATGGGATAGTCTTTAGCCATAAAAGGAGTGAAGGCCTGACTCATGTACAACATGACGAACATTAAAGCATCACACAGAGTGAAAGAAGCCACACACAAAAGGCCACATATCGTATGATTTCACGTATATGAAATGTCCAGAACAGACGTATCTGTGGACACAGAGTGGATGGGCGGCCATCGGGGGCTGGGGGAGGAGAGTGGGGGTAGGAAGGCTTAATGGACATGTTGGAGAAATGAAAATATTCTGACATTAATATTGCTGATGGCAGCACAACATTGTGAATGAACGTACTTAATGGCACTAAATTAAGCAGGCTTAAAATGATCAATATTGTACATTTTATGTTATGTGTGTTTTATCACAAATTTTAAAAGGAACACAGCCGGGCTCTGGAGGTGACCTTTCCTTCCTCCTCCATCCCAGAGTCTCCCTGTAAACACGATTCTGTGACTTCTTAATTGCCAGCTCTTCCCGGGGGCTTATGGTGGGCAGAATCTTGAACACCCCCTCAAAGATGTCCACGTCCTAATGCCCAAAACCTGTGAGTGTGACTTTACCCGGCAAAAGGGTAAAGTCCTTTGCCGGGTCCACGGTGATCAGCAGCATCTTCTAAAGGAGGATCGCCCGTCAGAGAAGGTGTCTCCACAGCACAAGTCAGATGCTCCGAGACACATCGGCAGGTGCCACGCTGCTGGCTTTGAAGATGAAGCAAGGTCCCCGTGCCAAGGCCTCAGAAGGAACGCAGCGCTGCCTGTGTAGTCGGGATGTTGGTGTCTGGAGCTGTGACAAACCACCCCGTTGTGGGCATTTCTCACGGCAGCAGCACAGTCGCAGCTCAGTCTCCAAACACAGCCAAGGGCCCGGCTGGCCAGTCTGTACTTCCCACTGCAGCCGCCTTCAGGGCCCATCCCCCCGTCCCCCAGCCTCACGGTTCCAGAACATCTTCTCAGCCGTGAGTGTAGACATAGCCACTGTCCCCTCCATCTTGGAAACCCTGTCCCAGCTGAGGACAGCTCCGGTGTTCTCTGTGGCTCCCCACAGGACTCCGGGGGAGCAGACTAGTAATTATGAGTCACTGTGCAGAAGGCATTATGGAATCTTCCAGTTAAAGGTATTTTAATTACTCCTGGTCCCAAGGCCCCGGCTGGGTCTCCCAGCCCGCAGATAAGGATGCCGCCAGAAAGCGCAAACGGGATTGTCTCCCAGGCCTACCTGAGCTGCTATCTTTCCCTTTGGAATGCACTGTAATTACGCACCGCTGGTCACAACACTGATCTGAGCAGGAAATTGTATAATCCCTTTAGTGACAATTAAAGGGAAGGATTTTCCTGCAGGTCATCAGGGGCATCTCGGAAACATTGCCTGGCTGTCCGTGTCTTCCTTCGTTTTAATCCCGTTATCTCCTTCTTTGGGGCACCTTTCTTTATTACTTTCAAAACCTTATCAGGGAGGAAGAAAAACAATCAGAATACCCACGCAATGGTTATCTCAAAATAATTGAGTCCCTATAACCCATCTCCAAGACCATCTAGAACTTTCTTCGGAAGGACGCCGTCCAGCAGAGGCGTGGAGAAGTGGCTCCCGTGCAAGGTGCCGACACGGGCGTCCTGGGGCCCAGAGGCAGGTGTCTGGTTGACTGCTGTGTCTGTCAACGATGAGACGCCGGCGACCACCTGCGCTCACCCCTCGCCCTCCCCTGGGGGGATGTGGGGCCCGTAGACGTGACCCTGGCTTCCCAGTTCAGGGCAAGGCTAAGGGTAGCATCTGTGTACCTGGGTGGGTAGGCTCTGGGTCCTGGGGTTTGGAGACAGAGAAAGAGCCTCCTTTTCAGAAGACGCCAGGGTGACCGCGAAGTCTCTACTGAGACAAGGAGCCGCTGGAGGTGGCAGAGGAGCATCTAGATGGTCCTGGTCCTGCCCTCTCCCCCAACCCCAGCGCCAGATCAGGGCAGGCTCGGCGGCCCGCGGGGAGCACACGGCTAGCAGCAGCAGGTCTGGGTAAAGACGGGTAAATACATTCAAGATTCCAAGGAACCCACAGAGGGCCCAGGCACGGGCCCCCACAGCCCCCGGGAGAGGAGAGAGAGGCAGCTTCCCCGCGCCTCCGCGCTGTGGCCCCGCCCCCGCCCTGGCCCCGCCCCCGCCCCCTGGCCCCGCCTCCGCCCTCTGGCTCCGCCTCCGCCCTCTGGCCCCGCCTCTGCCCTCTGGCCCCACCCCCGCCCTATGGCCCCGCCTCCGCCCTCTGGCCCCGCCTCCGCCCTCTGGCCCC
>NW_024080636.1:6858117-7044131 GCF_003009895.1 Hyaena hyaena | reverse complement strand
CCGCCCTCTGGCCTCGCCTCCGCCCTCTGGCTCCGCCTCTGCCCTATGGCCCCGCCTCCGCCCTCTGGCCCCGCCTCCGCCCTCTGGCCCCACCCCCACCCTCGGCCCCGCCTCCATTCGTAGCCCCGCCTCCACCCGCTGACCCAGAAGCTGGGAGCCCCCTGCACCTCCACCCTGTGGCAAGGAGCAGCCGCCCTCGAGGAGCTGAGACAGCGGTGAGTGTGCCTGACCCACGTTAAACACGGGACGGGGCGCTGGGGGCCCCTGCACGAGTCCCTGTTGGCGTCCACGCCAAGCCCCTCGGAAGAAAGTGTCATCCGCTGGTCCCATCAAACTCCACCCCCGGGCTTTGCAAGGGCCAGCTCGCCGGCGCTGCAGGCGCCGTGCCTGGGCAGGGCCACCTTGCGGAAGAACTTTAGAGCCGGAAGCCCTGAAGGCCTCATCACCCAGTCGCCTGATGTTGCAGAAGAGAAAACGGGCCAGAGGGGCCCAGTGAGCCTCGGAGGCCATGGTCATACAGGGCAACTCCCAGCCTGTCCCAGCTCCTCCTGGTGACCTGTCTGCCAGCACGTTGGTCTGGACAGGATGTGGCAGGCGCTCCGAGGGGCTTTCTGTGCAGGGTTTCATCCCCCGAGAACCCCAGCACCTCGCCGGCTGTTTTGTTGACATCAGGTACCAGGTTCGTACAGCACCCCCTCACCCCCTCACCTCCATTCCCCCACCCCACCCCCCGCACCCCCCCTCCCCACCAACGCTGTGGGAAACCCCGAAGGGGCAGAGAACCAGGCTAGAGCTGGCTGGGAGTCGCCGAGATCTTAGACACGTTATCTAGGCCCGTCGGTGCCCCCGCCTCTAGGGCCCGGAGTGCCTGGCTCCCAGGGCTGGCGGGAGGGCTGCCTCAGGCGGCACAGGTGCCCAGCCTGCTACCCGAGGGCCGGGCACGTGCTCAGCAAAGCTCCCTCTCCCCCTGGGCGGTGTGGCCTTGCCCTCAAGCTGCTCAGCCCACCAGCATGTGGAGAGTGGGGATCCAGGAAGGAAGCGCCTTGTTTTTCCAGAGAAACGAACCCAATAATCAAACCCCAAAGCAGAAAAGCAGAGACGCAAAGATGAGCAAACCCTTGCTTACAGCTAAAGGACCTTTCGGGGAGGAGGGATAGGGAGCTGGTGACCCGGTGGCCTTGGCGGGACCCACAAGCCTTCCCCGGGTGAGCGAGGCCGGCACAGGGGAAGGTTCAGGCTTCACCTGCGCTCCCAGATCTCACAGGGTTAACGGTTGGGTGCGTGCTGCGCTGCTTCCCTGCCGCTGTCGCTGGGCGGTCACGGATGCCCGGAACCGAGGGAGGGGGATTGTGGGTGCCGAGGAAAGCTCCCAGGTCAGTGGAAGGTTGTTTAAGTTCAGGGGGTTATCAGCTCCGCCAGCTTCCGGAGGGCAGAGCCCTCTAGTGGGCCCTACCCCGGGGGGGAGGGGAAACGGGAGAAGCCTCTGCACGGGTTGCCCCCGCTGAGCGGAGCCACAGCCCAGGCCTGTACAGTGGCAGACCCCGCCCAGGGCAGATCCTGATCTTTCCGGAGGGAATCCCTTCTAGGCGAGGGAGGGCCTTCCGGGGAGTTCGAAGGCAGACAAGGGGAAGAGATGCAGCCTGTGGTCCAGACCTAGTACGTCCCGGAGCTCAGTGGGCAGGAGGTGCTGTGAAGGTTTAGTGAGGACCGGGCCACAAGCCAGGCCCTGGGTGCGCAGGGGTGAGGGTGGGGGCCCAGAGGAGGCCTTGGCTGGGACGGGGGTATGTTCTTTCCTTTGTCTGAGATGAAACTCGCCACCGTAAAAAGCCTCAAAAGTTGCCTCAAGCAGAGCCTGGTTGGCAGATCCATGTGCGTCTGGCAGAGGGTGAGAGAGCGGGAGGCTGGCACATGTGGGGGCTGACGCTGGTGGGAAACTCAGCATCCCCGAGGGGTCCCTGCAGGTCACCAGGGTAGCCTTGCCTCTCAGCTGCCCTAGCCCTACAAGCTCTCATGCTGGGGAGGCCGGACAAGGTGGCGGCGAGGGCCCTGAATCCCACACGCTCCTTCGGAGTTTCTTCCTGATGTCTAGCCCGTCTGCCCCCCCGACGCTATTTGGATTACGGCCTTATCACGTCGGCCTGATGTCTGCTGATTCCCATCCAAGAGGACCTGCTCACGGACCTCACAAGGCATCCGTTGTCCCAAAGTCCAGGTCCCTGAGCTGGAATCCAGCCGCCCCCACACCAGACTCCCACTGCCGTTGATTCACTGATTCACGCAGCAATGTGCCTTGATCCCTTTCCTGGCCCCTCTCCGGCTTCTCTCCGAAGCAGCGGCCACCGAGAGCCTTCGAGGTGCTCAGACTCTCCTCTGTTAATATTCAAATGATGTCCTTAGTATCGGTGACGCTTACTGAGGGAGCTCTTCATACGTACATGTGCTGAATCTTCGGGGAGCATCCATGATGCCTGCAGATGGCCTCTCATCCCCTCGGGTGAAACTGACACGCGGAACAGTGACAGCACGCACCACGGTCCCAGAGTGAGCGGGGACGCAGGGGCGTGAACACGGCAGCCGGACTCAGAGTCGGCCTCAGTTTATAGGAAACATAGAATCAAAGGATGGCTTTCAACCTAGGGCCACGCGGGTGTGCATTAGCGCTAAGGAGACACTTTGTTGGACGTGCGTCTTACTTCTGATTAGGGCTCAGACTCTGGAACCACTTCCCAGCCTGTACGCTTGTGCCCAGCAGATTCGTAAGCGTGTTCTGGCTGCTGGGGAGGATGTCACCGCAGGTTAGGCCCCTGTCACCTCCGGGGCATGAACTGGCTTCGTCTCTAATGCAATGACGTGACCTCAGTGCACCTTCCCTGAGCTCAGCGGTTAAGCGTCTGTTCCTCAGACTGGCCTTTGAATCAGCCTCACTAGTGGCGCCCTGTCCACCGAGGCAAGCCCATCTTTGACTAGAGCCCACTCTACACTTGCGTGAGACACAGATCTGACTTTTAATATGTGTGCTGCTCTTGCTCCCCTGGGGGTACCGGCCTCTCCAAGCTGTGTCTCAAAGTTACCTCTGCCCTCAGCTTCCTCAGACCAGCGTCCACCCTCCGACCACCTCACTCAGGTGGCATTTTCTCCAACTGTGTCCCATCCCCATGAGATATGTGCCCACAGCACAAGCCCCACCCTGCTTTTCACACTCCCTCTTGAAGCAAAGGCCTTCCAGGTCCGTGGCCTTCACCCACCCTCCCTCTGAAGTCCCTGAAACCCTGGTGAAGGAGAATACGCCTAAATGCCTATTTTGGTCCATAATCCAACACGGGGCAGCCGAGCTCTCCAGACTGATTGTGGAATGAACGAATGAATGCATGTGTGCTTGCATGAACGAATTAACGTGTGCATGAATGGATGAATGAATGCGTGCATGAATGAATGAATGCATGTGTACAAATGAAGGCATGAATGAATGAATGAGTGCATGAATGAATGCATGTGTGCAAATGAATGAATGCATGTGTGTATGAATGGATGAACGCATGTATGCATGAATGGATGAATGAATGCATGCACGAGTGAATGAATGAATGAGTGCATGAATGAATGTGTGCGAATGAATAAATGAGTTACTGAATTAGTGGAAGCATCATTAATCAGGTCTTGCTTACCTTTCACTTGGGTAGTTCTACAAAGCTCCAGCTTAGCCTGTCGATCACCAAGTGACCTTGAGCAGACCTCGTCCTCACCTTGGGCCTCAGTTTTCCCATCTGTAAACTGCAGGAGCAGACTGGGTGAGTCCAGATGTCTCTCCCAGCCCCCAGAGTCTCTGGTGACATTCTGTGTGCCAGAAATCGACCCACGGACAAATCTTTGAACATCCAGACACTCAGTGGCACTAAGTTTAGAAGAGAAAGAGATTAATGATGTGAAATTCAAAAACAAAGCAAACACTCTCCCGTCAGAATCAGAGTCGCATTTGTTAGGAAGTTGCAGAAGCCATAGCTGATGGGGTGGAATCATCCTTCGGCTCATGTTTATTCATGGGGTGAGCCCCGGCAACAAAGGAAGCCTCCTTTTGTTGACTGGAGAGGCCAGCAAACGGAAGCTTCCAGGGACATCGGGGCAGGACGCCATTCCTGCACTCCCCCTTCCCTGAAGGGGGCCTCAGCCAGCCTGGGCACCTGTTCCTGGCAGGGTCTGCCCTGCGAGCAGCCGGCAGGTGGGCCGCATCCAGGACAACTGGCCGCCTGCCCCTGCAGATAATTGAAGAGGGGAGCTAGGAGCCTGGCATCTCCCCTTGAGTGAGTAATTTGACAGTTTTGACAGAGAGGGGAATTTTCCAGGCTCCTAGGCTTGGATCCTGGCTTTCTAATACCCAGTGATGGTATCTATTCCCTTTTCAATGCAGCCTGATTTCCAGCTGCTGAGGACACCTGTGGTGCTTTCCTATCAAATTTGCATAGCAATGATTGGCGACTGCAGGGGACTGGATGCCAATTTTTAGCTGTGAGCTTATCAGTGCAGGAGTCAGCTCTAAGTCAGCTCCACGGTCCTGGAAAAGCACCCCACCTCCGCCTCACGCCCACTCAGATGCCTCCTTCAAACCGAGAAGGAAAGTCAATAAAAATCAGAAGGATCAGTGCATTGGATACTTAGCATCACTGCGGCGATCAAAAATGTGTCAGAGTATCTCAGGGAAGAGGTACGTGGGCTCGGATTAAGGAATTTTCTCCCCGAGAAACAGGCGCCTTTCTTCTTCAAAGCTCTAGTGTTTCAAAGTCTCCCAGGGAAAAGGAGAAGTGCGGGTGGAGATGAAAATTGGGTTTTGAAGACGTGTTAATAAGTATCTTCCGGGAAGACAGAGAGATTCCTTCCAACTCAATAAGGACTTCGCACAGAAAGGGCAGCTCTCCTGCTATCTGCAGAGGCAGAGATCTCAGAGGTCAGGATGGTAGATTGTGGGGCGCAAGCCCTCAGCAGGTCTGGGGCTGTGGGGGAAACCAAGGCACAGCAGGGCAGGAATCCATAGCGAGCATGAGCTTGGCCAGGTGTCACCTGCCGTAAACGTTGCCAGGGTGTTAATTTGCTGGTGGGACGATTCAGCTGGAGCGAGGACACTTTCTGGATGTCAGCTGAGCAACAAAGCACACGGGAAATCGGTTCATTCAATTTGTGAAGAGCAGTCAAGTGCTGGGAGCCCAGCCAGGTCTGGCCGCCGGTGAGCACAGAGCTGTGCGCCGGCTCCTACAGCGGTGGCTTTGAGTCCCCTGGCCCCGCCCCCGGTGTCAGCCAAAGCTCGGCCGGTAACAGAGGAAGAGGTGTTCTCAGCCACAGCAGGCCGGGCCTACGCCCCGGCCACCTTGCCACCAGCAGCCAGCTGACCTGGGGACCCAGAAGACCACCTCCTCCCCAGTTCCTCATCAGTTGCCGTGGGCTACCAACGCCCTGGCCGAGGGCTGCTGGGAGGGACTTGTAAGGTCGCGCTCCCCACCCCTCTCGTGAGACATAAGATGACCCTGGATCAGCTGCTCACCCCGGCCCCACACCCAGGAACAAGGACAGGCTGCAAGGGAGACGAGCCCTCAGGGGAGCACCTGCCTTCTGTTCCTGGGAGCTCAGGGTCCAGGGCTCACACAGGCAGAGGGACCTGATGTCAGGGGCCCCTGCCGGTCCCCAAAGTAGAAAGAAGGGAGTGCGATCGGCCCCAGACATCCCCAGGCAGCAAAGCCAAGCATGGAGGGGATTCTGCAGACCACAGAGGAGCTCCCTGACCCAGCTCTGGTACACTTCCCCAAGTTCATTCATACATTTGATGTACTTGCAATCAAAATCCCATTAGAGCATCTCTACAGCTTGACAGATTCTCAAATTTCCCTGGGAAAAATAAATAGCTAAAAATAGCCAATAAATACTGGAAGAAGGGAGGTGAATGGAAAAGAGATTCTCAAGTCAAATATGAGGCAGTAGTATTATTCAAAACAATTAAAGAAATATGGCAGTGGGAAAGGATGGACATAGAAAGGAATGAGATTTAGAAAGGAAACAGGACATGGAAAGGATGGACATAGAAAGGAAACAGATGTAAAGAAATGGAGAACTTCAAGGGAGGAAGATGAATGACTTGGGAAGTGGCCAAGAAAATTTGTGTAACCATTTCCATACCAACAAAGCCAGCCTTTCTCCCATAACATACACCAAAATAAACATAGAGGCTTGGAAACCTTAACAGGAAGAAGTGAAATAAAATAATGAAACTTATAATAGAACAAAATATAGAAGATGGTTTATATAATCTCAAAGCCAGATCTCTAAGGGATAAAAAAAGAACTAAATTCCCAGAAAACATTTATAGATCAGAATGCATTAACAAACATAATCCAGAAAAGAAGCAAAAAATTTCACAATATATGAGAGTTAATGGCCTCAATATATAAAGTGCTCTCCAAAGCAACAAGAAAATAACATAATAACTCAAACCATTGAATGAATTTGGTATGAACTCAAATTGTATGAATTTGGTAATTCATACAAGGACAAGTAAGAATTACCAAAGAATTACCAAAAGTATATATGATATAAAGTATGTAAATAATATATGTAAGAATTATCAATTCTTTTTTTTTAAATGTTTTATTTATTTCTAGGAGAGAGAGAGGGACAGAGACAGCGTGAGCAGGAGAGGGTCAGAGAGAGAGGGAGTCACAGACTCTGAAACAGCCTCCAGGCTCTGAGCTGGCAGTCAGCACAGAGCCCGACGCGGGGCTCAAACCCACGAACCGCGAGATCATGACCTAAGCGAAAGTCGGATGCCTAACCGACTAAGCCACCCAGGCGCCCCCAATTCTTAATATATATAATTATCAATTCATAATATATATTATGTAATTCTTACATATTACCAAAAATGTATGTAACATATGTATAATAATTCTTACATATATACATGTGTATATGTACATTATATGTCTATATAATCTATACTTTGTTAATTCTTACATACATGTATAATGTCTTCAGTAGTAATCAAATGCCTACTACTTATCACAATGAACTAAGTTTTACATTTTTATTTTCTTAAGAAGGATCTTTTACTTAAATGGGCTTCTGGAAGGTTCATGACAGCAGCCTGAGGAAAGGGAATCAGCCCGCCAACCCTGACTCTTACCACTGGATGATAAGACTCACTAAGTGAGTAATGCTGATTATCAGAAACTCAAGTCTAACTGGACGTCCTTTATGTAGGACATCTGATAACCCACACATTAAACAGCTACTCAGGTGAGGCCCCCCCACTCTCTCCTCCAAAACTGGAAGTGAACCATTTCTGTGGACTTGAGGGTCCAGGGGGTGGAGGTGCAGCACTGCATCTGGCCCGTCTCCCACGGCGTCCTAGGGTCCCGCACCCACCCTGTCCAGGCTCAGCCGGGCAGAGACATTCCAGGAGCCAGTGTAGACTCCCCTTCCACCTGCCTGGGATCCCTGTTCCCCGAGGTGGGGATTTGTCCAGCCGACAGCCCTGCATGACAGGGACCAGCGATTCTGCACGTGCTCGGCAGCAGGGTCCTCTTTGCCAACCAGCCCGAGGGTGATGGCGGCGCCAGCATCGCACCCTCAGGGTCTGCTTCCTGAGAGGTGGCCTCTGGAAGCCGGGGGCTGTCCGCCAGCAGTAGGCTGTTAGCATCCTAATCATGACACCTGGGGGGGGTGGGGCAGACGGACAGCTCGGTAAAAACAATCAGTGTGGGCGTCATGGCGTCGTCCACAACCGGCGACCTTTCAGCATTAACAATAAATGCACCCAGTTGGCACTGAGCAGACAGGCGCACAGCAGGCGGGTGGTGATGGCGGTGATGACATGGATGGTGTGGTGACCGGGTACGCCCTCGTCACCTAGGGCCACTGGGGACATGCTCTGTTCATCTCAAGTGGGAGGGGTGTCCTGATGGCTAACTGATGAACACTTTGCATTTGCATGTGGCCGTATGGCCAGAGGACCCCTTTACATCGTAGCAAGGACTTCCCGGAACTGATGTTGTCCCAGCACGTGCAAGAAGAAAAGGGACTCTCTGCTGTGGCTGGTGTTTTCCATAGACACCCAGGTCTCCCGAGTCCCTCCTTTGTGTGTGCACCACAGGGCCACCCTGGAAGCCACAGCTCCCAGACTTCCTCGCCCCCAGGGTTGCAGGGTCTGCCGTTGAGGGATAGTCAGGTGAGATTGGCAAGCAGACAGAGACACCATGATCTTCCTCAGGTGGAGCCAGGAGTGGAAGACTCAGCAGACTCAGGGCTAGGCACTAAAGGCAGCAGAGGCCACAGGCGGTGGGTTTATCCCTAGAGCTGCTGTTAGCCATGGTGTCTGCCCCTGAACTTCAGACGCCCAGCGCTTCCAATGACTTCAAACGCATCTGACATCCTGATTCAAACACCTTGCTCGAAACACCTCAAACCCCTTCTGTTCTCTTGACTGAACCCTGACAGATACGACCGCCAACATTCCTGCCAGTTCCCAAAAAAACAAAAACAACCACAGCATGTGCAGTGGGTCATAAACTAGGGATCTTTAGCCAAATGCACCATTGAGATGCCAACTACCTTAATGCAAACCAGGCACCGTCAAGGGTGCCTGAGCCAGAAGGTAGCCCCTTATCTTTCAAAGAAGGAAATCTCCAACCAGGGGAGATGACCCTCAATGTGTTCACATGAGGATCAGTTCCTTGAAGAAGAATGTCCCTTTGTAACTGCAGGAAGACCCAGAAGGAACAATTATATTACCAGGTTCCCTGTGTTACAAGCCATATGACGTGGTCAGCTGGACGCAGCAAGCCTGTGCTTTCTGAATATTGCCCCTCTGGGTCAGTCAGCTCCATCTCAGATTCCCTGCTGTCATGGAAGGGCTGGAAATACACACAAGAGAGAGTCTTGCTCCGGAAGCAATGGTTGAGTGTCATCTATTGTAGTGTATGTGGACACACCTTGTTCCCTGGTCAGACAGCCTTAAACTTGAACATCTCCACACTTAGGCCAGAGGAAAGGACGTTCTTGACCAGCACAAACACCATAATCTGGTTCAGAAGACACACCAGATCCCAGAGGCTTATCTTCACGACACTGTGGAAGCTCACCAACCAGCTGGGAGCTGGGATGTCTTCTGGGTCACCCCCAGGCTGCTTTGTGTAAACGGCCACACTCCACTCCAAGAGCAAGAGGAGCCAAAGATGGGCGGGAGGCGTGAGACGGGCCAGCACCCAGAGAGCGTCATCGCCGTTGGACCCCATCGTATATCCTGACATGGGCATCCAGGCAGCAGGCCTCCCCCACATTGGGCACCAGACTCCACACTGTAGGGACCCAAAACCGCATGAGGAGCAAAGACGGGATCCAGATGCTGATGAAACTGGTCTGATTGCCCAGGGTACTTTTGCTGGAGTTACGGTGAGACTCTTTTTTTTTTAATAGTTTATTGTCAAGTTGGTTTCCATATAACACCCAGTGCTCATCTCCACAAGTGCCCCCCTCCATGCCCATCACCCCCTTTCCCCTCTCCCCCAACTGCCCTCAGTTTGTTCTCAGCATTCAAGAGTCTCTCATGGTTTGCCTCTCTCCCTTTCCCCCACCATTTCCGCCCTTCTTCTCCCCCTTGTTCCTCCGTCAAGTTCCTCCTAATCCTCCTATACGTGCAAACATATGATATTTGTCCTTCTCTGCCTGACTTATTTCGCTCAGCATAACACCCTCAAGGTCCATCCATGTTGCTACACAGGCCAGATTTCATTGTTTCTCATTGCCATGTAGTATTCCATGGTATAGATAAACCACATCTTCTTGATCCATTCATCTGTTGATGGAAACTTAGGCTCTTTCCGTGTTTTAGCTATTGTGGAGAGTGCCGCTATGAACATTGGGGTCCATGTGCTCCTATGCCTCAGCACTCCTGTGTCCCTTGGGTAAATTCCTAGCAGTGCTATTGCTGGGCCATAGGGGAGTTCTATCGTTAATTTTTTGAGGAACCTCCACACTGTTTTCCAGAGGGGTTGCATAAGTTGAAGACCAGGTAGTTATAAGGTATGTGGTAGAAAAGTGCGGATATGGGGCACCCAGGTAGCTCAGTTGGTTAAGCATCCGACTCTTGATTTCAGCTCAGGTCATGATCTCATGGTTCATGGGTTTGAGCTCCATTGTCACTGACAATGAAGAGCCTGCTTGAGACTCTCTCTCTCTCTCTCTCTGTGCCCCTCCCCACTTTCTCTCTCTCTCTCAAAATAAATAAATAAACATTAAAAAAGAAAAGTACAGACAAAACTCCCACCCTTTAAACAGGGCAGGACAGGGGCGCCTGGGTGGCTTAGTCGGTTAAGCGTCCGACTTTCGCTTAGGTCATGATCTCGCGGTTCGTGGGTTCAAGCCCCGCGTCGGGCTCTGTGCTGACTGCCAGCTCAGAGCCTGGAGCCTGTTTCAGTCTGTGACTCCCTCTCTCTCTGACCCTCCCCTGCTCACGCTGTCTCTCTCTCTGTCTCCTAGAAATAAATAAAACATTAAAAAAAAATTAAAAAAATAAACAGGGCAGGACATTGCATCTGGGTGAGCCAAGACTCAGTGGTCTGTGAGTGGCTGTAGCAAAGAGTTCAAGATGATAGAGCTAGAAAGTGAGGGGCGGTGTCTGGGGCTCTGTGGGGATGACATGCCTTCACGGTGATCCCGTGCGCAATGGCCTCATACAGCTCCCCACATGATGACGGGACTCCTGACCCCTGGGACTCTGTGTGAATGTTGCCACCTATACTCCTTGGAAGAGTCCTGATACCCAGATGGGCAGGGGGCTCAGAATGCAGGCTTTGGAGGCCCGTATGCTCCCTGGAGCCTGTGAAGAGACTCAGCGTTGTTGGCAGGAGAGATGGGTTTGTTGCCCTTCTGTAGACTCCATGCCCTGCCAGCCTTTTGCCCCGTCATCACCCCATTGAGGGGCCTGTGACAATCTGTGCTCCCCCACCCTGCATGCAGACCGGGTGCCGGGAGACCAGGCACCATGGAACCAGAAGCTGCCGGTCTTGTTGCCAAGGAGTTGTTTGCCACTCCTGCTGACTTGGTGGTTTCGTCTTCTTTCCAGACTGTGAGTCTCCTGAGTGTGGGAACCAGGACACTGACCTGCACCAGAGGTTTGAAAATCATTTTGTTACACACCAACACCCACCGTCAGCATCAGAACCACGGTGACCTCTGCCTGGAGGTCTCCTACATTTCCGTTTGACATGCCTGAAGACAAGAGACATTCAGATGACAAACTCACTGAGGGCATGAGCTTTCTCGACCTCATGCCCTCATGAGGTTTGAGGGTGGAAACTTGCTAATCATTCATTTCTCCATCTCGAATATGCCATGAGCCTATGCACAGACTCTTCCGGTATATTTCTGGCTGTTCTTGTGTAGTTATCTCCAGGCTTCAACCTTTCCTATCTGCGTATTTATTTTTGTCTTTATGTGGGCACTCTGCTGTGTTCCACCAGGGACGTGAACACCCACATTTACTACACTTGCTTGGCTCGTGCCCCCAGCCCACATTCCCACCTCTGTTACTCACACACACTGTACACTCACCACGGTCTCCAGCTTCCTAGATTATTCCCTACCTGGCACCAACAACAGCGAGATGAAAACCACAATGGCCCCCGCTATGGCCACTGGGAGAAGAAGCTGACATTTGAGCTTCTCCATCATCAGCTGTTTCTAATCTCCATCTCCAGCTCACCTGACCTCCTGCCCATCTGCGAGGAGGACCCTGTGGCAGGTGACTGTGAAAAGTCATGACCAGGTCAGCTGCTTTGGACGCCCTCAGATGAGCTCCCAGGGCAGGCCCCTGGTGACACGTTCTGACCAGCAGTTCCATGACTTGAGAAGTCTGTAGAGCAAGAGCATCGCTCATCTTCACTGTGGTTCCCTCCTCCAGGAGATGGTCTCACCCTAGAACTGACAAGAGCACCATTGGCTTTAGTGGCTTCCATTATGACAGGAAAGCTCTTGGCTTCATTCCTGGTCCAACGCGAATATTCAGGAAATAGTACTGGAGTGGCCTTGGATTTTGTAATCATGAATTCCTTGGCCAACACTGGCTGGCTTATCCTCAGCATTCCGCTCATCACTCAAAGCAAGCAGACATTGTCTCTCTTTCCATATAGTTGCATCATTTATCCTGGACATGTTACAGAGTTCTCCAAGGCCGCCGACCATGCATCCCATGCCCGCCCCATCATTGTTCCCAAAACTTGGCACATTTTAGAAGGAAGCCCACATCACCCGTGACCCATGACAGTGGGTCACATTTGAGGTGCCAGAGATGACAGACACCCAGTTCTGTGTTTTAGGATATTGGAGATGAAGTGCTCCAGAGCCAAGGTCTTCGGAGAACCATGCTGTTCAGCTGATGCTTCTCCCCAGGTCCCTGATCTCCACAGTTGATTACAAAAGAAAAACAAACTCATCAACCTTCTGCAAACTTTCCTCTAATCAATCACGTGTTTTATGGTTTCATTAGCTATGGGGCCAAACTCAACCAGGCAATCATATTTAATTCCTTGCATATTGATTTATAAAGAATAGTTTATGGCTGTCTGCTCATTAGCCATGAGAGATAGGGTTCCTGCCACAGGTTAATCCCTGCTTATAATTAAACTGCATTAGGGCATCCAAGATAACACAGGGCCCTCCGTATCCTGTGATGAAGGGGATGGCTGCTTCCAGTTCGTAACCTTGGCAGAGGTCTGCTTTTTGCTTCATCCTTCTCCTAGACAGTCACAGGACTTCCCTCAGAGGTGGCCCAACTTACAGAGACATGTTAGGATTTGACCCCTGCCACCTTCAACACCCTCGACTCCAGATTCACCACCATCATTGCCGCCATGCGTAGGATTGCCATCCGTGCCCTTCCCTTTGTCATTATCACAGGCCACAGAACCATCACGGCTGCCACCTCACCCTTCATGCAGGCCACCCTTGGTCTCCCCGACCCTTCCTCAGATATAAAGAGCAGGATAGTAAAACCCCCACTATTTGAGGTCCAAAATTCTGGGACATTGACCATCAGAGGCGAGAAGTAGGGATTTTTATAACTTACATTAAAAAACTTTTTAAACCATAGTAAATATCAAAAATCTTTTTTAAAAATGTCTTTTGGAGTTGTAAGTACCAGAATATTTTAAGTACAAAAAAAAAAACATATGGATGCTGTTAATTTAAGAAGAAAGATTGATGCTGTAAAAACTAGTTTTCCCACCAAAAAAAAAGGAATGAATTTCACCCAATTATGAAGGGGATGAAGAGACAGATAGATGGGACACGGGCTTGGAAACCTGAGGTCCTTACAAGATGCAGGGCGCAGCACCCTCCCTTGCATCACAACTTCACAGCCTGACTCCCAAGTGCTGGCTTTGAGCCAGGAGGAACCCCAGCTCACAGAGCCCAGCCCAACCCTGCCCTACACAGCCTCTCTAGGAGAGACCAGCAGACTCAGCACCAGGACCACTGACCTCCCAGACATGTCCAAGGCATGGGGTTCTCTGTGCAAAACCCAGGAGAGACCCAGGCAAAGGAGGGCCAGTGGGACATCCAATGCCAGATTGTGTCCACCTTCTGTAATCACTCCGTTGTCACAAAGGGAATTGAGGCAGACGAGGGAAAAGTAAGCACCATGTAAACGAAGGGCAAGGAAGTTTGGGAGGTCAGGACAGGTTGTCACCCAAGACTAGAAAACCACAGCCACCTGTCACCATGAATCTAGAGACCTGGATGGCAGAGCAGCAAGAATAAGTCAGACTGTGGGGGCGCAGGAGTCATCCAGGGACACCATGAGGAGGCAAGTGAAGGAGAGACCCTCTCCTCACCACATCAAGCACCACTTTGGAAGCAGCACTGGTGAAAGGCAAACAGACACTCCCAAGAGAAGGCATGGGTACGTTGCTGAGAAAAGACAAGGAAACAACTGAGCAAAGAATTTAGGATGATTAAAGAGGGAATAATACGGAACATGGGAAGGTCTGATAAGAGCATGACTGGTGTCCCTAAACAGCACAACCAAACTAGAGGGAAGAATAGACTCAATTCAAGACAAGTTTCACAAAATAAAATGAGACTTGATTCCAAAGACCAAGTCCTCACTGTATTCCAGGGGGAAAAGGAGGATGTAGAACAATCCATGGCAAGATAGAGCCCCACGGAATTGCTGCTGTTTGATGATCACAGAAGCATCCTCTGAACATCCACAAAACACATCAAGATGGTCAGAAGGGGAGAAAAACTCTATGTAGCCCTGGCCTTCTCCAAAGAAGAGCTCAGTCTTAGCAGATAAAGAGACCTTGCCTGTGCAATCTTCAGAGACTTTCTGTCTTTTCAACTAGCCCAGCATTCAAATCTCAATACAAGAGACAAACAGTTCTGAATATTCAAAGATTTGAGGAATATAATTCTGGTGAGAAAGGAGAGACACTGCAGCAAAAGGGTTGATAAGAGGACTCACTCTGTTTCACTATAGCTTTTTTTTTAAGTTTATCTATTCATTTTGAGAGAGAGAGAATCTCAAAAAGGCTCTATGCTGATAGTGAGAAACTCACCACGAGGCTCAAACCCATGAACTGTGAGATCATGACCTCAGCCAAAACCAAAAGTTGGATGCCTAACTGACCAACTGAGCCACTCAGGTGCCCTGAGCATACCACTCTTGTTTTTGGCTCAGGCCATGATCCCAGGGTTGTGGGATCAAACCCCATGTTGGGCTCCATACTGAGCCTGGAGCCTGCTTAAGATTCTCTCTCCCTCTGCCTGTCTCATCTGCTCACATGCTCTTTCTCCGTCTCTCTCTCTAAAATAAAAAGAAAGAAAAAAAACATACATCTCAGTGTTTCCATACCATATTGTTGGACTCAAAACATAAGATTTGAGGCTGATAATATAAGTAGAAATATATGATTAAAAACATAAAGTAAAAGATCAACCATAACAGGCACTGGGTCCAGACAGGTTCAAGGACAAGTCCTATCCACTTCTTAAGGTGGATCATCACAATGCATTCTAACATGGGGCATGGAACAAAAGGAAGCTTCCAGATGGTTTTCATGATGGTGGAAGTTTAGTGAAATTGAAGTATTACAAAGGAAACACAAGGAAGATACTAATCTCACTTAGGAATGTAATATCACTATAAAATACATCAGAAAAACCCCACGTGTTACGGAACAGTGTCCAGTAACAAAATGAAAGAGCCCCATGCCATGACCTCAGGGGAGTTTCTTCCAGGAAATTCACTGATGACTCACTTTTTAGAAAATCAAATAATATAACTCTTCCTAGTAGTTGGTCACAAGAGAAAAACCATAGGATTAATTCCACAGATGCTGAAAAGCCTTATAAGTGGATTTAATTCCATTTCCAGTAGGTAAAACTTTTCATCAACAAGTTACTGGGCAGTGTGTCACCATGATTTTGTTCCTGTCTCTATATGTTGGTATGAAGAAAAATCTCCAATCACTATTAAGTGCAAAAAAAACCAAAAAACAAAAAACAAAAATCATTAAATGAAAAAAAGAAACTTCTGTTTGAGGAGAGAAATACAGTGACTGTGTGTGTGTGTGTGTGAACATGTGTGTGTGTGTGCATGTGTGTATGTGTGTGCATGTGTGCTTTCATGTTTGTGCACGTATGAGTGTGTGTGTGTGTGCGTGCATACATATAAACCTCTGTAATTATAAGCAAGAAACTGGTAGCAAGGCCTTTTTCCTATATTCTATGAAAACTTTCTTTTTAATATATATATATATTTTTTAAATATTTATTTATTTATTTATTTATTTAGAAAGAGAGAGAGAGCTTGTGATGGAGAGACAGAGAAAGAGGGCGAGAGAGAGAGAATCTCAAGCAGGCTCCATGCTGTCAGCACAAAGCCCGATGTAGGACTCAAACTTAGAAACCATGAGATCATGACCTGAGCTGAAATCAAGAGTCAGATGCTCAATGGATTGAGCCCCACAGGTGCCCCATATAATCTATTAAAACTTTCAAAATGTGTCCCTTACAGTGAGCGTATTTCTGTAAACAACAATTTTACAAATTGTTATCATAGAGAGTGACTCTCAGTCAGGGTGAATTTTGCACCCCAGGTGACATCTGGCAGTGTCTGGAGATGTCTTGGGTCATTGAACCTGGAAGGAACACTACTGGCATTTGTCGATGTAGCCAGGGCTGCTGCTCAGTGTCCTACACTGCCTGGGTCAGCCCCTATCACAGAGATTGCTTGGCCCCACTCTCCCTGTCCCCGAGGTAGAGATGCCCTGGTACAGAGCAGTCATTTCTCCCATGGAGGTAACTTCAAGGCAACCACAAACTTTAGGACTTAAATCAGAAAACCTAAAGCTCCATCTGTCACTTATTAGCATTTGACCTTGCAAAGATCATCCTGTAACACAAAGCCCCACTTTCCTCACTGATAGCCAGAAGGTGATGAGTTAGGATGGAGTACAGATGTGACCCATGGTTTGTGAGTTTGAGTACAGATGTGAGAAGAACTGCATAGACCCTCAATGCAGTTCAGCAAGTGGGATTGGAGTGGAAGCAAGAGGAGATACTTAGAGTCCTGTCCCTAGAGCTTACAGCCTGGTTGGAGAGGTGACAGGAGACAGAGTTTCAGTATGTTCCTAAGTGACAAGACAAACACAAGGAGGGAGTTTTTGCAAGAAAGCTTGGAGGCCACTCCAGACTGAAAGAGGACAGATAGAGCCAGGAGGCCTGAGTCCAGGAAGCTTCATCCCTGCACTGACCCTGAGAGTGTCCCAGTGGCTCCCCATCCAGGCTCATTCTCCTTCAGGCAAGCACAACACCCTCTCGGTTTGGCCAGGATCCCTTGCTGAGGACACATCAGAGGAGGGTCTAGCTGGTGAACTTTCCCCCTCACCTTGATTTTTCTTCTCTTTTTATAATGGGATGGAGAGAAATGCGTCCCAGTCATGGATACATATAATTCTCCAACTCTTTTTTTTGAGGGGGAGGGGTCAGAGAAAGGGACATATATATGTGTGTATATGTATATATGTGTGTGTATATACATATATGTGTGTATGTGTATACATACATGTATGTATATGCATATTCATATATGCATATATATGTATGTATGAATATACATATATATACAGAGAGAGAAATAATCCCAAGCAAGTTCCTCACTGTCAGCACAGAGCCTGATGTAGGGCTTGAACTTACAAACCATGAGATCAAGACCTGAGCCAAAATCAAGAACCAGACACTTAATTGACTGAGCCACCCAAGGCACTCCCCTCTCCAAGTGAATTCTTACACACATAAGTTTCTAAATAACCCCCAAATAACATACCATAACCCTGGGGGCAGGGCCAGGAGGAATGTCCTTAGGATGCAGAATTCTGTCCACAAAGCATTGACTGGTCACTACAGTGTGCAGTGTTCTCATACTGGTGTCACGGATATGGAGAGAGACTTCTGCCAACATAGACTGGACACTATCCCTCCCTTCTGTGTCTAGTGGTTACAGTTATATATGACTTGAAGCAAGCCTGCAAGTCTCCTTTACCTATTTTTTTCCAAGTGTGGAAACTGCATCTGAGAGACTGAAGGGTCTTTTCTGGGGTGACAGAGCTCCTTTGGTGTTCTAAAGTGAACCTCGGCAGTTAACATTCAGATCTGAAACTCAGCTGAGAACAGCCCCTGAAAGAAAGTAACTGAAAATGTAATATTCAAAGACACTTAACATTAACGTACGTTCAATAAACCCAGTCGAGAATACAAAGCCCATCTAGACATCATCTTCATCAGACAGTGAAATTAAATTAGATTTCTCCGATAACCAGCTTTGGTAAGCCCATCTGCATTGCAGGCGTGATATTGGAAGTGGAGTAGTTCAGTGGTGACGCTGCTTGCAGAATTTCTGGGCACGTGTCTGGGCCCAGGTCAGTCTCCCAATTCAGTTCAGAATCATCAAGTGTTGGCTTTCACGTGGACCTGGAGATCATGTGGTCTAAACCACAGACTCACGTCTTTACCACGGCCATCCTCCAGCATGGCTGTCCAGCCTCTGCCTAAACAGTCCCCTCCCCTTCCCCTGAGATGGGGAGCCCACAAAAGCCCAAAGCACATGATTCCTCACAGAGTCTCTCTGAGACCAGACTTGAGTTGGGCACCTCTGAGCTTACTTCCCAGTGAGGCCCTGGCCTGTGAGGCTTATGTGTTCTCTGCATTGTCCAATTTTAGAAGGATCTCTGCTAAGTCAGTTTATTCAGAGCCCCCAATCTTTGACCAGGATTCTTGTACCCAACACCCCCAGGCAAGTTCTGACCATCCTGAACTGTCTTCCACAAAAACCTCATAATGTTGGTTTAGCCCAAATCCCTCCCATTCCCCATTTTTCCCCTTAGTAATTTCCCATCCACCAAGCCCTGTTCCTTTGCTGCAAATCCCCACTTTTCTTTGTCATTTTTGGATAAAGCCCAGTCTCTCTCTCCCACTGCTTCCTTTGAATGACGTCTGCCTTGTCGTCTTTAACAAATATCATGAATAATTTTTACACTAGCATCCACGTGAGGTTAACCCCAACAGGTAGAAAACTGGCTCCTCCACTGAGGAAAAGTCTATCTTGGTCATATTTTTGGTCCTTTGAGGCCTCGTGAGACTAGTCCACCTGCCACGTGACAGCTCTATACTCCTCTGAAGGCTACGCAGCTTTCCCTCTTTTCCAGCCACCTTTACATAGCTTGCCCTTGACGAACAGGAACTGATGGATTTGCTCTGTCTGGGCACCAACACAGCAAGTTGGGCCAGGGTGGAGAAACTGGGGCTGAGGCTTAATGTGGGTCAGAGCTCTGATCAAGGACACAATGAAGGTCAGAGCATTTTGAGTCAAAACCTGATCTTACAGCCAAGTTTGGCCTCAGAGGAAGCTGAAATCAGGTGGGCTCGGTGGTTAAGATGCCTTAAGCGGGGCTAAGACAGGACCACAGACATCTGCTGCGGACCTCACGTCTCCTAAGCCTTGGCATCCTCAGGGTCACCGACCATCTTGCCCCAACACTGCTATGGAAAGAATCCCCTTCGTGACTGTCCCTCATCTACTCAACACTCACCACCAGATCCCAGCACCTTCCTGGTAATACTTGTTTTACTATTTTAATTAAACGAGTAAAAACTATTTTATTAAAATGATGGAGTGTGCATTCCCACGGGGGCAAGGAAGAAAAAGAGGGTATGAAGAAGGAATAAAGTGACAACAAGGATGAAGATGGAGGAGGAGGAGAGGGAGGAGGAAGAAGAAAACCATCAGAAAGAGGAAGACTCCTCCCCAACCAGCACTTGCGTCAAATCTCACGCCGCCTGCAGCCCTCCTCCCGGGGGAGGGGTGGAATGAGGGTCCCGGCACACTGCAGGATGTGCCGAGCACCTGCTGGGGTTGCACAGGTGGAGGTGAGCCTTCTTCGTGCCTCCAGCCCAGATGCGCGTGCGCGGGAGGGAGGATCAGCCTCGGAGCCTCCCTGTGCTCGGAAGAGGTTAACTGGGCCCCACCATTCAGGCTGAAGCTCACCATTCAGGCTGAAAACGAGCTTATGTTGATCTTTTCTCTTCATGTAAATGCACTTTATCTACACATGTGGGAAGGATATTTATTTAGCATTTATTTAGCCTAGAAGCCCGGATGCCAAGTTCAGGCAGAGAGACTCCCATGTAACAATCACCCACATTTTCCTCACAGCAGTCAATTAGTAGCCACTTGACTAAAAAGTGGTTACATCCAAAAGAAGGAGATAATAGTGTCTCTGGGCACACTATTGTCTTTTAAAGGGACAATACCCTATTATCCTCAGCACTGAGCGTTGGGTAATCGGCTCTGCAGGGTGCTGGCTGGCTGCTCAGTCAGTCCAGGAAGGATGAGGACAGGACACGGAGCTGTGAAGGCTCGGCCAGGTGCCGCCTCTCCCTGCTCCAGGGCTGGGGGGGGGGGGGGGAATTTGCCTGGCCACCCGATGCCCAGGAGTGCTGAGGTTGGGGGTGCAGCATGAGGGGGAAGGTGGTTCTCAGGGTGCACAGGGAGGATCCACAGACCGTGGGGAGCTGTAAATATTTCTGCAGCTGTGAGTTCTCTTCTCCACGATGCAGACGACCCAAGAGCTGGGCCACCCAGAATATGACCTCTGCATGCTCACAGGTAGTAATAACAATGAATACTACTCATTCCATTTGTCAGCACCAGCGCTCTAGACGCTTGGTGCTCATGGTCACCAAGTCCCTAACAAGCCCAGGTCTGGGAGTGCTCACACTGGTGTGGACATTGGGTGCGAGGCTCAGGACTGAAAGCTGGGTCATTAGGCAGCCAAGCTGACGATCTCCCCACCGTGTCACCAGCCTCACCCCACAGCCAGAAGAATAGTTGTTGCCTCCCAGGTGAGCATCTACTCACACATACATGCACAGGTGCACATCTGTAGGGACAGTGCGTGTAAATCATTACTCAGAATGAGTGTCTCCCTGGCAGGAAACAGTCACACACCTCGCTAACCCTAAGTACCATCTTTGTGATACGCGAGGACATTTGTTTTCCAGAATGAGCCAGGGGAGCCCTTTAGCTATGACTTAAAAATATCGGGGATTTCAAAAAGACCGAGGTGGGTAAAGGAGAAAGCAGAGCAAGCAAGAGCAAGAGAGACACAGGGTTGACGCAGAAAACCCTGGAGAGGGAAGCTGAAGCCTTTCTGGGCTCCCTGGTCCTAACAGGGAGGTAGGAGAAGGCTGGCGGAGGCCGGACCCCAGACACGACCGAGTCCCGCTGTTCAGACACAAGGGGGGGGAGAGGGGAATTCCCAGCACCAACCACAGAAAGGCCTGGAATCTTGGGAGGAGACCCCCACTCGGGGTCTAGAAACCCCTTCCAGACCAAAGCTAAGCAGGTTTGCACGCTTCCTGGTGTAACTGTCATAAGAGAGGTTCTGTGCACCCCAGCGTCGAGTGAAGATTCTGCGCACAGTACCGCTGTTGCACAGTTAGGGGTCATTGATCACTTAAAAATGGATTCAACCATTATTTTGCTGATTCAAACCCCACTAATAAGGGTTCGAAATGGTCTTCATGGACACTCCTCCCCATTACCACCCAATCCTTTTTTTTTTTTTTTTTTTTTTGCCATAATTTCTAAGGTTTTTCAACCACAGACTCCACCTAGTGCTCACGTCGAGGAAGGCACCCACCCTGTTCCCTGGTCCCTCCCTGGGCCTCGCTGCCCGGCGGGGGGCTGGGATCAAGGGGTGTAGAGGTGGGTGGCCAATTGGGGCATGGCCCTACGCTTAATCCATGGCCTTCTGATGGGTGCCAGGCACCCCCACACCCTTTCATATCAATGACACAGCCCCAGTTCTATGCACTTTTACAAAGCCCACTCCACCAACCTTCCTCAGCCTCACACGGCTCTCCATGGCCTGCTGAATACAGAGGCCGCTCCACTGCCCAGCATTTAAAGATCTCCGAAGATATCACCTGCCTCTTCATTTATTCATGCATCTACACAGCCATTCAAGAGATCTTTGGACCTTGACTTTACATGAGGCCTTGGGCAGGGCACCGGGGAGAAGGAGGCTACTCTCAGGGTGCTGACAGAGCTGGACAGGGCCAGACTGCGCACTCAGCACCATGCAGAGGAGCGGAGCGTACACAAACTGGTGTGGGCAGATAGGAAGGGATTAATTCCACCCACACACGCAGGGGAGGCTCACAGAGACCTGAAGTTTGAGATGGACCCTCACAAAGGAGCAGGCACTGACCCTGACCGAGGGGGCAGGAGCATTCCCAGCACAGGGAGCAGCTTGCACAAAGGTGTAGAGAGAGGCTGTCCACCAGGCCTGATCCCAACGCCCGACTTCATATGCTCACCTTGGGATCTGGCTCTGGCAGGGTTCACAATCCTTCCTCCACACCTTCACATGATTCCAGAGGATATCCACGCTCTGGGCGGCTATCTGCACTCGACACTCACCACCAGCTGCGTGACTCTGGACAAATCTCAGTCCCTAAAGGAGGTTCTGCGCCCCCTGCCCCCCGCGTCCTTGTATGATGAGCAGATTGTGGAGTAAAATTAATGCATGTAAAAAAACTATCAGGGGATAGAGCATGTAGCACACACTAGATTAACCAGAGGTGTGTGTGCAACACAGCTTCCACTCACCCAGGACAAGAAGAAAACAAAGGTATAGAAAACCCTCGGGAAGCTTAGAGAGGCCCATAAACACAGATCTGTAGCACTGGCATTACCACCACCATCTTCCTCCTCCTCCTCACCGCCAAATATCAGTTCATCCGTAACAATAACATCTTCCATTATCTTTAGCAGAACCAGAGGGAGATTATAGCAGGATCCTTGCAGACAGATCCATTCTCTTTCCAGAACACTGTGCTTAACTTAGAAGTCATTATGCAAGTACTGGTGGAAGCATTCTTTAACTATAAGCCGGTAAATATATGTGATGTTCTCCATGGCTATTAATAGCCAGACTCTGTTTATTAAAGAAAAAGAAAATGAGGGGGAAAAGAAAGGAAAGGGGAATCTAAACTAGCAGAGGGATGGTGCGCTCCAGCAAAGCTGGTTCGAATTGGGTTAGTCCCCTGAGACCCGGGCTCCCAGAGGGCGGGGGCAGCTCTGTTCATCCCCGCTGCAGCGCGGGGCGGACGGGTTGCAGGCCCTTGGCGACTGTTAGCTGAGCAGAGGATGTCTGCTGCTGCCCTCCTCCCCCGGCGCCCAGCATGGGGACAGGCTCAAAGACAATTGTTAATGAGTGTGTTAAGGAAGTGTCACCGGCTCCACCCTGCCGCTGGGTGGCACAGAACCCTGTGCCAACTGCATGGATTCACTGGGGCACCTTGGGGATCTGTGGGGGTGAGGGTGCAGGGAGGGGCAAGTTTTAATTCCCAGACAACAGCCTGGTGTCAAACAGCATGGTGTCACCTGTGTCACTGCCTGGGAAGTGTCTCTGAAGCACTGCAGGTAGGGCCTGTTTCTTACGATGCCAGAATACTTCTGACAACGGATGCGTGTGGTTTCCCTACACCGACCAACCCTCCAGCTCTCTGACATCAGCTGGACGTCCTACAATTCAATTCAGTTCAATTCCGACACTAGCTAATGCTCAGAATCAGCCAGACCCCGCAGGGTGGGGCCTCGGTCCCACGGACTGTCCTTCAGATGCCAGCTGCAAGTCCCCGGAGCCCACCTGCACTTCTGACCAGCTGGCTCTAACATTGCAGGTACCCCACAACCCCCTCCTCGGTGTGATAACTTGCTAGAATGCATCACAGAAGCCAGGAAACCAGCTAACTCACTATCAGTGGTTAATTACACAGGACACAACTCAGGAAGCAACTTCCAGGTCCTCCCCAGGCTTACTGCCTTCCCAGCATCCAATGTGCCCACCGAGCTGCCAGCTCTCCAAACCCCATTGCTCAGGTGTTTACGGAGGCTTCATTACATGGGCATGGCTGACTACATCATTGGCCATTCGTGATTGAACGGCCACTCAATCCCCACTCAGTCTCCAGCTCCTCTCCCCTCCCCGGAGGTCGGAGGCTGGGGTGGAAAGTCTTTCCCCTCAAACCACCTGGGTGCTCCTCTGGAAACCGAGCGGCATCCTGAGGCTACCTGAGGACACACCTGAAGTCACCTCATTAGCATAAGCTCAGGTACGGTTGAAGGGAGCTCAGCGTGAACACCAAGCACAGCCCTTCTCCCCCCATCACTCAGGAAGTCCCAAGATTGTCAGGAGCTCTGTCCCAGGAATGGGGACAAAGACCAAATGTGTATTTCTCATCCTGTCTCAGTACCACAGACACCTTCACCTCAGAGTCAACGGGAAGGAGGGTGAGCCTGCCTAGAAACTCCACGCCAACTTCCTTTTGGACCAGTGCCTACCTCACCCAGTTCTCCTGAAACAAGAGCTCAGAACTCACTGAATCACCCAGCCCATTACAAAGCCTCCTCCTTGGCATTCGCCTCTCCTCCCTGCCAGGGGCGCCAGTCAGCCTCATCAATGGCCCGGCCGAGGCTCAGTTTCAAGGCAATTGGAAGTTAACTCTCAGCTTTGTCTAATCTGCCCAAGCAATTGTGAGAGACTGTCCCGTCTCAGCTCATCAATTCAGTGAGGAAAAAATCAGAGAAACTCTTTGTTTCACGTTGAAGAGATTAAAGCTGTAAACGATTCACAGACTCAGCCTCCCAGCAGACTGTCCCCCAACTCCGGGACGATTAATCATGGCCAGCCGATCAGGCAGGCCTTGCTTCCAACCTGGTGAGTAGCGAGACATGCTTCCCGAGCCCCTGGCCTGTGGTCAGCAGGGCCACCCTCCCTGCTTACACGTGAGGCCTGATTTTCTCGAAGCTCCAGAGAAGTCACAAGCCCATCTTTTGTCCAGATTCCCGACGTGGGCGTTATGTGTCTGCACAGGTCACGCTGGTACGTACTGTTCATCACTTTGAACAGACTCGGTTTCTGTTTGATGGATAATGATGGTGATGGTGGTGGCAGAGGAGATGGTGGAGACGACGGTGGTGGAGGTGATGGTGTGAAGGTGGTGGTGGCTGAGGGGGTAGTGGTAGAGATGATGGTTACAGGGGTGGAGTTGGGGAGGTGATGGTGGTACAGGGTGAAGGTGATGATGAAGGAGTGTGGAGGAGGTGATTATGGTGGAGGTGATGTGATGATGGTGGCAGAAGTGCTGGTGGTGAAGGTGATGGAGGTGATGATGGCTTAGGTGGTAACAGGGGAGGTGACAACGGTGGGGGTGGTGGTGGCAGAGGTGAAGATGATGGAAATGGTGTGGTGACAGAGGTGGTAGAGGAGATGATGGCGGAGGTGATGACGGCGATGGACCTGATGAGAACCAGAATTTATTGTCTTTATTATGTGACAGGGATTCTGCTCAGAGCTTTACTTATGGTATCTCATTTAAGTACATCAGTTTGAATTTCATTGTCAAGGGTTTCAAGGGTTTTCATTGAAGCTTTGCTGTGAAAACATTATTTGAAAACAATGACTACAATTTATAACCATTTAAAATAATCTTTGAAAGGCAGAAATCATCCAAGACCCATCACAGATTTGCCCCAATTACCTGCATACTTTGAATAAATGAGTCAGAATGTTATAGGTAGAATTTTCACTTAAATAGGTGTGTGTGTGTGTGTGTGTGTGTGTGCACACGCTTGTGTGTGCCCTCATCTGTGTGCTGTATGCACCCACATAGGTTCTCTGGATCGAGTGCCCAGCTGCACACCTGCACTCAGATCTGTGTGCATGTGCCCCTTGCAGGTGTGTGGCTCCGAGTCAAGTTTTATCTGAAAGCTCCGCCTTCACCCCCTTCTCTCTTCCTCTGCCTGCTTGGGAAGGAGGAATGGCAGGCACTGTTCGTTCCAGGAGAGACAATTTGAAGCAACACTGGCAGAACAATGCCCCAGCCTAATACCTTTCCAAAGAGCATATTGCTTTTTGTAGCTGCAGCAGCTGAGAGTCCAACAGCTATTCCCCAGACAGCCCAGCACAGAGCACAGCTATTTTTAGACTGTATCACACCTAAGAGTCTGTGCAGAAAAGACACTGTGCGCCAAGCCGACATGCTATTCCTTCCTCCAACAACCACTTAGCCGGATGCAAGAGCAGCAGCCGCCTGCATTTGTTCTTAATGTATCTGATTCCAACAACAATATGCCATTCTCTTTGAATTCTTTTCAAGTGTCTGCTACACATTTATACCTCTTGATAGCTATTATTACAGTGCCCAAGTCAGTCCCATGCCAAATGACAGAATGAAAACTGAAAAAAATAACCATCGCATATACTTGTATTTTGTGGGAAGAATATCACTACATCTGGATGTCTGAGTACGTCCCGATGTTTGACTGCATTTTCAGTGTTCGCTGAGATGTTTGGCATCAAGTGGAATATTCACACCCAAGATAACATTAACACAGGCAAGTGCAAAACACTCTTTATATTATAAAGAAGTATTGGCACCGTTAAATGTTAGGACCAATGTACAATTTTCCTGGGGATAGGATGTACTTGCTGACTAATGTTCATTCTCACTAACTTCATCACCTTCATCACCACCATCACTACTTTTATTATCACCACCACCATCACCACCATCACCACCATCACCATCACCATCACCACCATCACCGCTTATCACCTCCATCACCACCACCATCACCACCACCATCACCACCACCACCACCACCATCACCACCATCACTACTTTTATTATCACCACCACCATCACCACCATCACCACCATCACTATCACCATCACCACCATCACCGCTTATCACCTCCATCACCACCACCATCACCACCACCATCACCACCACCACCACCACCATCACCACCATCACTACTTTTATTATCACCACCACCATCACCACCATCACCACCATCACTATCACCATCACCACCATCACCGCTTATCACCTCCATCACCACCACCATCACCACCACCATCACCACCACCACCACCACCATCACCACCATCACTACTTTTATTATCACCACCACCATCACCACCATCACCACCATCACTATCACCATCACCACCATCACCGCTTATCACCTCCATCACCACCACCATCACCACCACCATCACCACCACCACCACCACCATCACCACCATCACTACTTTTATTATCACCACCACCATCACCACCATCACCACCATCACTATCACCATCACCACCATCACCGCTTATCACCTCCATCACCACCACCATCACCACCACCATCACCACCACCACCACCACCATCACCACCATCACTACTTTTATTATCACCACCACCATCACCACCATCACCACCATCGTCACCATTGTCACCACCATCACCACCATCGTCACCACCATCATCATTGTCACCAACATCATTACTGCTGTTATAACATCGTCATCGCTATCTGTAATCATTTGTTAATCAATTATTGAATACTCAGGTCTATGGTCCATATGTTTCATACATCATCTTCAATCAACACAGCAACCTTGTTTCATAAGCACTAAATTTTTTTTTCAAATAAAGCTTAGCAAAGTTAAAATGACTTTTTCAAGACTAAATAGCTATAAATTATAGAATTTAATACAGATCCATGAAACTCTCTAACCTTTTCCATCATACCAGCTCATCCCCTAATGTGCTAAATCGACTCAAAATCATGGATCACCACAATGACAGGGGACCTGAACAGCCAGCTTTCTGTCCTTTTGGATGGCTAAATAATTACTTTTTCAGTGAGTTTTTTAGTTTTGTCTGGGTTTCTCCTCCACAATGTGGCCTCTAGTGAATATGCCTGCAGAACCACACCTTCTGCGGGACCCCTCTTCTTAATGTGGGTCATTCTGTGGACAACCTTGGGCTGAGACTTCACACCTAACTCGGTGGCATCTGGATCTTGCAGATGCTCGGGAAATGTTTATTGGCATGAGTACTATCGTGGCCTACTCTCAGAGAAAAAGATGCTTCATATGAGGGAGCCGAGTACCTGCTTCTGAGTCAGAAAGACCCGCGTCTTGGGTCATATTCCTCCACTAACTGGCTGGCCAGCCTCAGACACGCCTCAGAGCCCTGACATTCTGGGAATCTGTCTTGGCCTCTCATTTCCTTCATGCCTCCCATCCAATCCCTTACCAAATCTACTGATTTACTTCCAGAGTGTTTCTCAAACCCTCCCTCTTCTCTCTCCAAGCTCCCGCAACATCACTTTCCCAGATGTTGTGCCTCACCTGGTCTTCCTCATCTGTGGAAGGTTCTGCTCCATACCCAGTTCCACAGAAAGCCAAAAGCGCACATGAAGTGTTGGGACTACCCTTGGCCTTTCCTCCTTTTCCTCAAGCCCTGGACCCGAAAGTCAGCAGGTCTTATCAGCTGCAGCTTGACTGTGCAACCTGACTGGCCACGCTCACGTGTCCACACCACCCCTATAGTCCTGGTGCCTTCTTGCCACTTGAAAATTTCAGCAGACTCCTGACTGTCCCCCTGTCCTGCATCCCCATCTGTCTGTCCTCTGTCATGCACCTGACATATGACTGTCATGCTGAAAACCTGCAGTAGGTTCCAAGATCCAAAACAGCCTCTATAGCCTCCATGCTCCTCTCTGGTCTGTCTCATTCCTTCTTCTTCATTAAGGTCACTCTCCCTTCCCTCAGAAAACTCATGTACATAACTCTAACACCCAAAGAGTCTTTCCCCCTTAAGGACGCCAGTGCTGAAGCCATGTGGCTTGGGAGCCCTTCTCATCCTGCCTCAGCTGTCCTTTCTGACCCCTTCCCCTCCTCAGTCTCAGGCTGAAAGTCACTTTGCTGTGGATGGCATCCTACCCACCAAGCTGAAACCAGGTGTCTCTCTTGTCAGGGTCCACAATGTGCATTGTGACACGTAAACATATATCCAACTATTTATTGATTTTCTGTCCACCCCCCCCCCCCAGCTCCAACTGGAATGGCACTTCCTAGGGCACAGGCCTTGCTTGTTCTCTGCTGTGTCCCTCGCACCTGTGGCGGCACCCAGCACACAGTAGGACTTGGTACATACGTGCTGGGTGGATGACTCAGTGAAGTCAGATACCAGTCCTT
This sequence comes from Hyaena hyaena, assembly GCF_003009895.1. Classification (NCBI taxonomy): domain Eukaryota; kingdom Metazoa; phylum Chordata; class Mammalia; order Carnivora; family Hyaenidae; genus Hyaena; species Hyaena hyaena. The sequence continues at coordinate 7,015,483 of NW_024080636.1, read as the reverse complement.
CCCTGCCACCCCCAGACTGCTCTGAGGCTCATGAAAGAGCTGTCTGCAGCATAAGGACCATGAGGTCCTAAGTCAGCAATGTGTCAAACAGCAGAGTGAGCTGTCCATGTGAGGACAGACCCTCCTGGCAGGCAAGAAAAAAAAAAGGACCTAAAATATGCCAGATGCTATAAATCAGCAATTTAATGCTTTCAACAGCATCTGAGATGGCATTTATTTTTACAGAAGGAACACTGAGACTAAGGTGATCATTTGCTCAAAAATGACATCCAGCAGAAAATGAAGTGCAGGGTTTGTAGCGAGTTTAGCCTGAGTCCATCCCACACTCTTCCCATGGCCCCACTCAGCCATACTGTCTCCTTTCTAACCTGTCCCTGTCAGTGCACAGACAAGAACAATGCATAGCCCACCCCGGGTCACCCTACTCCCTGAAAGCTCCCTGCCTGACAGCGGTTGAAATCCCCGGGCAGCCTTTCTCAGACATCACTGTGGTCTCGCAGCTTTCTGTCAAAGGCACAGCCTGTATGGCATGCATGCTGGGCTTCTCTGCTGGTGGAGCTCACAGGTGCTGTCTGAGAAGCTTCCAGCACCCTCCACCATGCTCCACTCTGAGCCTGCTGCTGCCCTGCTGGGAGAGGGGATGCAGACACTGCCAGTGTGGGCTCTGGATGCCACCGTGCTGGACAGTCTGCAGCTAGACCGCTCTTCCGTGCAGCCGCCTCCCTTGGAAAGACGGGGAGGCCAGCCGTCCCAGAGGGGACCCAGCAGGGGGGTGATGGACGGGGCCTCTCAGTCCTGCACCCCCTGCTCCACAGTCAGCTGCTCTGCATGCAGAGCAGGACTGTGCCAGAAGAGGAGCCCAAGGGGGTTGCAGGGGGCTTGTCATTCACCCAGAATTGCAAATAGGGGAGCCTACATGCATGCATCAAAGCCACTCTTTCAGATGCTTTATATCAGGCACTTTGCTCAGCAACCTTGGGCGCTGAGCTGATTTCGTCGTAACCACAGTGTTTTAGGGAGCCAGAGAGCAAACATTTACAAGTATCCATCGGTGCCAGCGTTACGTGCACACTGTCACAAGCAACCACACCAAAGCCCTGAATTCCAAGAGTGTGGGCTTGGTGTGGGAGCTGGGATTGGGATCCGGTAGTGCAGCCTGAATGAAAGCAATGACAGCGATGATCACGGTGACAGTGATGATTTTGAGGACATTGATGATGATGACTGTGATGTTGATGACAACGATGACAATAATGATGGTGACTGTGACGATGACGATGACAATGAGACAACAATGGTGATAAAAATGATGGTAATGGATGGTGATGACGACAATGACGATAATGACAGTGGTGAGGATAATGATGATGACAGTGATGATGGTGATAATCATAGTGACAGATGATGATGGTGATGATGATGATGATGACAATGATGGTGATGATAATGATGGTGACAGGTGATGATGACAATGATAGTGATAGATGACAATAGTGACAATGATTATCACAATGTCTATATGGTGACAGGTGATGATGACAATGATAGTGATAGATGACAATAGTGACAATGATTATCACAATGACAATGATGACAACAATGGTACTGACAATGACTGTGACAGGTGATGATGATGACGATGATGATGACAAGGATGACGATGATGGTGACACATGATGATGACAAGGATGACGATGGTGACACATGATGATGACAAGGATGACGATGATGGTGACACATGATGATGACAAGGATGACGATGATGGTGACACATGATGATGATGATGATGACGACAATGACAATGGTGATGATAATATGACAGCGATGGTGATGGACGATGGCAATGACGGTGACTCTGGGCTCCACACCCGCACTGGGAGGCAGCTATGGTGTGCGTGTCTGCCTCACAGGGTGGTTGTAGAGACTGCATGACTGCACAAACAATTCATGGAAAATGCTAGAAAGCACACAAAGCTCACAGCCAGGATGCAGAAAACATTACCAGGAGCAGTCACTGCTTGAAGAGGAAAAGTCTGGGATACAAGTAGATTTCCAATGCGCCCAGAGCCACTTGGCAAACAAGCTGCAGGGCGAGGATGTGAACTCTTGTCGCAGGAGGATCACTCTCCTCCTTTCTTTGACCTCCCCCCACCAGTGTAGACCCCATCAACAAAGTTATGAAAGCATTTGCAAAGAGCATGCCTCATCAGAGTCTAAGGAACTTAAAATATTGTAATGTGAGAATATAATGGGGGAGTGAAAGCAATAACAATCCATTTCCAAAATGTCAGTCCCTAGTATGGAAGGGGTCCCTACACATTAGCTGAGGGCCTAGAGGGAGGCCCACAGTGGGAGGGAAATGAGCAGCGACCCGAGCTCTGGGCTCCAGTCCTGGCCGGCACCAGCTGGTTCTGGCTTCTAAGATCGAGTTACTATTGCTCTGAAACAATCAGGGCTGCACTGAGAGATCTCAAGATGCTCCCCGCTCAAGGTGTGTAGAGTCCTCGGGCTTACACAGACTGGCCCCACGGCCCCTTCTTCCAGCCCGGGCAGTAGCTGCACTCAAAATGTGAGTGGGAAGCGGCCACATGCAGAGACCCTCTTGTGCAGCACCACCCAGCCATGCCCTCCAACCTGAAGCCCCAGCGTGCCCCTCTGCCTGCACGGTGGAGGAGGCATACCTGTTAATTATTCTTCATCCCAGCTGTTTTACCATCCATGGGCCATTAGGGATGGACTTTGTGTCACACCTGCCTTTCACCACACCGAGATGTGAGGCCCAGGTTTATACTCATCCCTCTGGCTGAGGGTATGGTCTCCACAGGCTTCCTCCAGGGCTCTTCCCTGATGCAGCCACCACAGCCATCCCTGTTAGCAGCAGGTGCGTGCATATGTAGGGGGACATCTCTGACAGGGGATGGCGGGGGATGCACTCACCAAGGTTTCCCATTGAACCCTGACACCTTGCATTCCCAAGCCCATGTGCTCTGGCTAGGAGATAGATAAATGATAGATAGATGATAGATAGATAGATAGATAGATAGATAGATAGATAGATAGATAGAGTGGGTGGATGGATGGATGGATGATGGATGGATGGATGGATGGATGGATGGATGGATGATAGGTAGGTAGGTAGATAGATAGATAGATAGATAGATAGATAGATAGATAGATGTTAGATAGGATGGGTAGATAGATGTTACAGAGAGAGAGGGATGGATGGATGGATAGAAAGAGAGAGAAAGAGATGGGACAGATAAATAAGATAGATACATATGTACGCACATCATCAGTAGACAAGCCAGCCTGTTCTCAGTCCTGTCTCCTGGGCCCCTCCAATCTCCTACCCTCCCTGATCCACCCCTACCCTCTTGGCACATTTCTCCAAAGTTCACACCAGCTCCTGCCCCGTCACTGCACTGAACTCACCATCACGAAGATCCCCTGGCTTGCGAATTTCACATCCTAGGCTCCTCTCAGGTATTTGGCTGCCTGGCGTCTGGGTGGCCAGTCTGTGCAGGTGGCCCTCCCTCCTGCTCTGGGTTTCAGGGCGCTGTCCCCCCACTCCCCAGCCACCTGTCTCACAGCCCGGCACCTGTTTCCGTACAGCCTCTGTGTTCTGTGCTGGACATCTGTGTGCTCCTGTCCCAAATGACCAATATGTGTTTCCAATTTCCTATTAAAAGTTGTAGAAAGATGTAAAAACGTGAACTCCTGTATCACCACCAACAAGTAAAAGTGACAGTCTGGAGAGGCCAGAGGAACGGTAGGCAAAGTCTCGTACAAAAGCAATTACGAGGTGTTTGCAGACAGGGAAGTAACCCTTCATAAGAAGGGCTGGTACCCAACGGGCAATGGCTGCACCATGTGCCGCAGAGAACTTGCCAGCACGGCCCTGTGACTGCTCCCTGCATTCAGTTTTCCCAGCGTTCGTCATCTCCCCCAGGCAGGTGAGGAGGCTGAAGCTCAGAGAGGTCTCCGATGCTGCCCAGGATCACACAGCAAGCTCAGCAAGAAGGAGCGTTGCTTCTAGAGTCTGTCTGCACCCCACACAGATGCCTGCTGATTAGGAGCTGCAATCCCTCCACAAGTGTGTCTTCACCCTCCAATGCCGAGCCCCTCTGCTCATGAGCCACTTCCGGAGTGGACAGAACGTGGACCTCCTTCCCTTCCACAAGTGAGCACATTTCCTTGCAGAGTCAGGTTGAGGCTTTCAGAAAGGAGGCAGGGGATGGTGGGGAGAGCCCTGGGACCTGGAAGCAAATGCTGCGGTGAACAGTGGCAAGGTGGGCCGGGGCAGGGGCGGGCAGGGCCTCTCCGCCGGGCAATACAGGGTCCCTCACTTTGCCCTCTCCTTTGCTTGCTTTCCTTTCCCTTCCTCCTCCAGTCTCTCCTAGAGCAAACACGTAATAACGCGGTGTGTATATTTTATCTGTAATACTTTAGTATGCGTCTCTAAAAGAAAGTCTTTTTCTAAAGCATACTGACTACAGGTGTCTAATATCCAATCATATGCTTACATTTTCCCAACTCCCTAAATTCTTAATTTTGTTAGTTGGAATCTGAATTCAAGTAAAATCCATACCTGGAAACTGGTAGATACGACTCTAAAAACCACTTGCGTGTGTGTGTGTGTGCGCGCGCACGCACAAAACCCCCCAGCAGTATGTTCAGGAAAGAAGCCAGCCGCTGTTCCCAGAGCGCTCCGTACCCATTGCTGGAGTCTGGGCTCTGATGATAAACAGGTTCCACTGGCCCCATGGCTCCCCTAAGTCAGGAGTTAGACTGTGAAGCGCGATCAAGTCCCATTTTCATTGTCAGCCGGAGGATTTCCCCGCTGGGCTGGGCTTCCATCAGGGACGCCCCGTGTCTGCTGGTGTCTTGTGTGTTGATGTTGGCCATGGTCTGTGCTCCCGGGAGGTCCACTGACACATGGAGGTTGAAGCTTCGGCATTCGAAGCCCAGCATCGATTCTTTATTGAGCAGCTTCAATACGATATGCATAGAGATGAAGCTTCTGTTTCCGTTATTTCTTTACCCAGAAGTAAAGCTCTAACATGCAAAGCAGGATAGATACTCATTTCTTTCCCTTTATCAGTTTTTAAAAATTATTTTAAATTTAAATTCAAGTTAGTTAACATATAGTGTAGTAATTGTTTCAGGAGTAGAACCCAGTGATTCATCACTTCATATAACACCCAGTGCTCATCCCAACAAGTGCCCTCCGTAATGCCCGTCACCCTTTAGCCCATTCCCCCAATCCTCTACCCCCATCCACCCTGTTTGTTCTCTGTATTTAAGAGTCTCTTATGGTTTACCTCCCTCTCTGTTTTAATCTTATTTTTCCTTCCCTTCTCCTATGTTCATCTGTTGAGTTTCTCAAAATCCACATATGAGTGAAATTACATGATATTTGTCTTTCTCTGATTGACTTACTTCACTTAGCATAATACCCTTGAGTTCCATCCACATTGTTGCAAATGGCAAGATTTCATTCTTTTTCATTGCTGAGTAGTATTTCATTTTGTGTGTGTGTGTGTGTGTGTGTGTGTGTGTGTGTGTGGTATATAAGATATATGTCATATCTTCATACTCCAGCAGTGACCAGGTTTTTAGTATAAACTCAAGGCTCAAATCCTGTTCCGTGTTTGGCGTCCATTGCAGTCATGAATTTAATGGTGCTAAAATGCCCCGTCTTTGGTTTGGAGAACTTCTTTGCCTCTGTGTCCCTTGTGGGTTTTCTTTTGCTTTTATTTTTCTTTTTTCAGGATTTTTTAGAATCGTAGCAAAACCTGCATGACATAATGTTGACTCCTACAGCCGTTTTACAGCGTGAGGTTCGGGGCATTAGGGACATTCCCCAGGTCTTGCAGCACACACCCCCATGACGCAGTCCCAGAGCCTCACCATCCCAAACAAAATGCATGCAAGAGGGCTCACAGCATATCTGTCATGCCAGCTGAGAGGTGGTGATGGCTCGAAAGTCTGCCCGTGGAACATAAGCTATGCACCCAACGGAGCAGGGTTCAGCCAGAACAAAGGAAGGAGTTCTGGCATGCGCTACACCGTGGGTGAGCCTTCACAGCACACGGCGTGAAAGAAGCGGTTCACACAGCTGGCGGCTGTCTAAGTGCCAAGGACACCAGCGCAGTCGCTGCCCCCCTGCCCCCAGCTTTCTGGCACCTGGTATTCGGGGCTCATCTTGTGTGGCATTTCACACTGCACACCCAGAACTAACCATTTCTCCGGGAAGCCCTGCCTGCTTTCAGTCTGGACATGGGGCCCTCATTGCTACTAAATGGTCATTCGTTTTCACGCCTTTCAAGGAAGGACGTTTTTTCCTTTTGTTACATCCCACCCAATATCCCTTCCCCACGACCAGCACCACAACCTGCCCACTTTACCTGGCGACACACACACGGCTGCCCCAGCAACTGAGTCAACACCACCAGCAAGTCAATGCCTAAAAACAGCTTGAGACACTCAAGTAGGGCAGGCAATTTGTCCTTCTGGTATGCGCCCTGGGGGTGTACAGCCAAATCGCTTTCCCTAAAGTCATTTGAAGGAATAGCTCTCTGTGGCACTTAAGCACCACTTGGTATACAAGAGATTGCCCTTCACACAAACACATTTTAATGTTTATTCATTTTGGTGGGGAAAGGGGCAAAGAGAGAGGGAGAGAGAGAATCTGAATCCCAAGCAGGCTCTGCGCTAACACAGACCTCGATCCCATGAACTGTGAAATCCCATGACCTGAACTGAAAGCAAGAGTTCGATGCTCAACCAACTGAGCCACCCAGGCACCCCATAGAGATTGCCTTTTTATTTATTTTTGTTTTAAATTATGTAATGTATGTGTATAGTTTCAAAGTCAAACCTATATTCTAAGATGTTTGTCTTCTACTCCACCCTGTCCCTTCCCTTGCATTTTAGGCAGCCTTGTATATTTATATGTTTATTTGTTTTATAAATAAATGGTTTATCATTCTATTAGTTTTACCATACACATCTACATATATAATGCACACAGATATGTGCTTATATGTAATAACTTAGACAAATGTGCATGCACGGGTCCTCTCTTTATTGGAAATAGGACCAATGTCATACACACTTTTCCCACCGCGCTTTCTGTGGTGACGCACTTGGCCTGACCCTTTGATGGACAGAGATAAGCCTGTGCCTTCCGGGGTCCAGGTTTTCCCCTCATTCTGGGTTGTTTCAGTCGTTCCTGTTTCCGACAGCGTTCTAGAGAATGACCTGGGGCACAGAAATGATCCAGGTTTTGTGAGACCCAATATTTGTGTAGTTGGGAAGCATCTCCTTAAAGAAAAAAAAAGACAAAGTATTTTACTTTTGAAAACTTACAAAGAGCACATGCAGGCACTGCCAGAGTCACGGGCGTGGACGCAGCTGTGGGAGGGAGGAGCCAGAGCTTCAGCCCCGTCAACCCCACAGCAAATGCACCTGCTCGTGTCGCCGTTTTTCCATACATCTGTCACTGGATCTTTGGGGTAGCTTTCCGGGAGTGGGAAAGGTCTGTATACGACTCTGTGGGACACTGCTTTATGCTCTCCATCAGAAGGTGGAAACGTTCTTGGCCACAATGCACCACTGTCCCATTTCTCCGCAGTTTCTCCATCTCTGTATATTGTCATACATTAGGGTCTTCCTCCTGATGGATGAGCAATGGTATCTCAGGTCGCTCTAATTTGCATCTCTCTTTCATGGGTGAGACTGGGTGCCTTTTCATGGGGGTAAGGCCTGTTTTAATTTCTGTTTCATTGAGTGATTCATTCATGTCTTTTGCCTGTTTTAGGGCGTGATGCTAAGTGGAGCCCACCACGGAGACAAGGGCGGGTGTGCTCGTATGATGGCCCTGGAGGGACCAAATTCACAGACAGAAAGCAGATGGTGGGCTCCAGGGACAGGTGTGGGGGGACTGGGAGGCCATGTTTCATGGGGACAGAGCTTCCGTTCTGCAAGATGGGAAGATTTCTGGAGACACGTGTACAACAGCACCCAGGTACTTAACGCTACTGTGCCGTACACTTGAAAAGGCTTAAGGTGGTAAATTTTATGCTATATGTCACTTACCAGAATTAAAAATACTCAGGTTGACTGAGTATATGGTTTTGGCTATTTTAGTGTTTTTGTCTTTTCATATACATTTTACAATAATCCCATCTATTTCCACAAAAGTTTCTTGCTGAGACTAATGGGCATTGCATTCAACCTGTATATTAATTTGGGTAAAATTGACACCTTTTGTATATATTTTTTTTTAATTTTCACTTCTAGCTTTATTATTTCCTCTTTCTGCTTGCCAGGGGTTCACCTTGCCCTTTTCTATTTAGGTTCTCAAGGTAGGAGCTTAGACCAGTTATCCAATACTCTCTTCTTTTCTTGCATGTACATTAGTATTGTCATTTCCCTCTCATCAATTCTTGGGCTGTGCCCCAGATTATATTCGTGATTCCATTCAGTTCAAAGTTGTGGTTGTTTTAAACTTCCCTTGTGATTTCTTCTTTTGACCCATGGATTATTTAGGAGTGTGTTGTTTCCATTCCAAGTGTCTGGAAAATCTTCTATCTCTGTTCTGTGTTTAGCTTCTAGTTTGGCTCCGTTGGGCTCAGGAACACACCACACACCTTCCCTTCTCTTTGCATCTGTGAGATTAGCTTCATGGCCAAGGATGTGAAGCCTTCTATCCATCTTCACAGGTTCCTGTGGGCACTTGAACATGTGTTCTGCTGTAGTTGGATGGAGCACTCTGTAAGTGTCGGTTGGGTCCCGTTAGTAGATGGTATTGCTGGGTTTTTTCTACCTTGCTGGGTTTCTGCGTGCCATCAATTTCCAAGACCGTGGTACAGAGTGTGCAATTTCAACTGCCGATTTTCCCATTTTCCTTTGCAGTTCTATGGGGCTGTTTCACCGACTTTGCAGCTCTGTCGCTCAGCACACGTAAAATTAAGGGTTCTGTATCTTCTTAGTAGATTGACCCTAATGTCATTATGTAACGTCCCTTTCCATCTCTGGTAAATTTATTTGTTTCAAAGCCTAATTTATATGAGCTTAATTTCACCATCCCTGCTTCCCTGTGATTAATGTTTACATGGCACATCTCTCTCCAGCCTTTTACTTTGGATATGACTATATGGCCGTATTTGAGATGAGCTTCTTATGGGCAGAATACGGTTGGGTCATTCTTTTAAATCCACCCTACCACCGTCTGTATCTTGATCAGTGTATTCAGATGGTTTATATTCATGTGATGACTGATATATTACGGCTTATGTCTGCCATTTTAATTCCAGTTTTCTGTTTGTTCTCTTCAGTGTTTGTTATTTTGCTTGTTTACTTTCTCTTGCTTTCCTATGGGATATCTGAACATTTGTTTAGAATTCCACTTTGATTTATTTGTAGTGTTGTTTTTGTATTTTTATTTTTTGAACTTTCTTCATTTTTAAGAAAGAGAAAGAGCCAGAACATGAGCAGGGGAGGGGCGCCAGGGTGGCTCCGTCAGTTAAGTGTCCAACTTCGGCTCAGGTCATGATCTCACGGTTCATGGGTTTGAGCCCCGTGTTGGTCTCTGTGCTGACAGCTAGCTTAGAGCTTGGAGCCTGCTTCGGATTCTGTGTCTCCCTCTCTCTCTGCCCCTCCCCTGCCCACGCTATCTCTCTCTCTCTCTCAGATATAAATAAAACATTAAAAGAAAAAAAAAAAAAAAAAAGAACATGAGCGGGGAGGGACAGAGAGACAGGGAGACACAGAATCCAAAGCAGGCTCTAGGCTCCAAGCTGTCAGCACAGAGCCCAACACAGGGCTCGAACTCCGAGGTCATGACCTGAGCCGAAGTCGGATGCTTAACTGACTGAGCCCCCCAGGCATAGTGTTTTTAAGTGTATCTATTTATGTAGCACTTTTGCTGGTTGCTCTCATACTGTACTGTGTGTACATAGCTGATGACCACAATCTACTGATGTCCACATTTGCTTATTGGCTTAGACTATGGAAATCTCGCTTCTCTTTACAGTCTTTTACCTCCACAATTTATAATAAAATTGTCTTAAATATTTCCTCCGCATATATTTAGAACCACATCAAACGCGTTACAATTTTTTGCTTCGACCATCAAGTATAATTTGTAAGGCTCAAGTAGAGAAGGAAAGCCGACTACATTTGTCTGTATTTTTGTTAACTGTGTTCTTCCTTTCTTCTTGACGTTTTAAGGCTCCCTCTGCTATTCTTTCTTTTCTGTGAAGGGAACTTCCTTTACTCCCCTTCTTTCAAGGCAAGTCTGCTCGTGACAGATTCTCTTAGACTGTCCAGACTTCCCTTCGTTCTTCAAGGATCTTTTCACTGAGTATGGAAAGGATTTAGGGATTTTATTTGAGTACCTAATGCATATTGTGTCATTTCTTTCTGACTTCCAAGGTTTCTGATGAGAAATTGACTGTCATTCAATTTTTTTTTTTTTCCCTCCAGGTAAGGTGTTATTCCGCTCTCTGAGTGCTTTCAATTTTTTTTCTTTGCTTTCACCTTCTGGGAGTTTAACTAGGATATACCGTGGCATGGGTTTCTTCAGGTTTATTCCCCTTGAAGTTATTTCATTTCTTTGAGTCTGTAGATTTATGGACCTCGCCAGTTTGGGCAGTTTCAGCCCCTCCTCCTTTCTCCTCTCCTTTGGGAACAAAATGACACAAAGTTTAGACGTTTATTCTAATCCCAGGGCCCCCAAGATTTTGCCCGTTTTCCTTCTGCGGCTTTGTTTCTGCCCCGCGGAGGCTGTTCCTGTTCCGTCTCCCACTTCCCCGGCCTCCACCCGCACCCATTGTTCTCCCTTGTGACATTGGAATCGTCCTGGCCACCGGGCTTTCTGTCTCAGCGGCACCTTTCAGTTCTCAGTTCCAATTTGTCTTTCTTTGTGAGCATATTTCTGTGCCAGACTTTGGATTTCTCTGCTTCCTACTTCTACATCTAAACGTGCTCAGGACTGCTCACTGAGGCTCTATTGCCCAGTACTCTGGAGTCTTCACCAGACTGACACCTGGGTCTTGTGGTGATTGTCTTCGCTTTGGGGCTGAGATCTCCCCAGTTCCTGGTCTGACGAGTGGTGTTCTGTGGTGCCCCAGACACGCCCGTTTTATCCTGTAACAGGGTCCCATTTAGACCCGTGTTTGCAGTAGGGGGATAGTGTCAAAAGTTCTCTCCTGCACGGCTGTCTCTTTCCTCGGCCTGTGGCTAGAGAGATCGGGCTTTTGGGGGTGTTTCTGGGTGTTTTGCACCCAATGACATTGCCAGCCTCCCTATGGCCCAGTCCCACGTCTAGGATGTAGGAGGCAAAAAATAAACTAGCCAGGGAGCTTGCCGCCATGTTTTTCCCTGGGTTGCAAAGCCAACCTGTTTACTCTCTTCCTCCTCCTAGGGACTTCTCATGGTTGCTTCATGTAAAATGTCCAGGGTCTTCCGCTGTGCTTGGCGGGAGGGAGAGGGAAAACAAATCCATCTTGTCAGAAGCACAAGTGTTGTTGATCTGTAAATGTTGCTTTTATAAAATTCTGCTTTAGAAAGTTCTCTTTTTCTGTTTTGCAGTGGTTGTTCCTTTGATTTGGAGATATTTTCAAGCTTTTGTCATCTGTAAGCAGAACTGGTTTTATATTTTCCTCTTCTTTTTCAGGTCCTGGGCTTCTGATTTCTCCACCTTGTCTAACACTTTCAGTGCAGCTCTAAGGGGTCTGAGAGATGCCGGCACCCCCATTGCCTTCCCATCTCTCTGTGTGTCCATTGAGGACTGTGCTAACTTTTCAATATTTCAGTTGCCGATTTATCAAGTGTTTTGAACCCAGGTGGGGTCCATTGTGTCAAATGGACTCTTGTTTTTGGAATGATCAGATGATATTTTTGTTTGGCTCTACTTACTTGATGGATTATATTCACATAGTTTGTAACGTCCAACACTTCCTGCACACTTCACCTAAGATTTTTGTTCATCTGTGGTCATAAGGAAAATGGTCAGTACTTTGGTTTTGTTTGTTTTATTTTAGAGAGAGAAAGCATGAGCAGGGGAGGGACCAGAGGGAGAGAGGGAGAGAAAGAATCTTAAACAGGCTCCAAGCTCAGCTTTGAGTCTGACCAGGGGCTCCTTCCCATGACCCTAGGATCATGACCTGAGTCAATATGAAGAGTTGGATGCTCAGCGGACAGAGCCACCCAGACGCCCCAGTGCTTTAGTTTTTTAATAAAATCTTTATCGGGTTATGGGGGTTTTACTGGCCTAATAGAAGGTATTTGGAAATTTTCCATCTTCCCCTGTGCTGTGGCATGGTTTAAGTAGTGTTGCTATTAATCAATCTCACTAAAACTCGGTCTGCTTTCCCCAGGGAGATGGTGTTTGGAGAGGGTTAGTGCCCTTTAACCATCCTCCTCTGTTTCTACAGTGGTACCCGGCCTATTTAGGTTCCTTCTCTTTAATGGGGTCAATTTTCATGCATTGCATGTTGTTAGAAAATTATTTCATCTTGGCATTTAACTTTCTTTGCATATAATTTACAAAGTAATCTTATTTAATAAACAAATTCTTCTGGATTCGATGGCTATTTAGCCTTTGTTATTTCTAATTTTGCCTACGTGTGCTTCCTCTCTCTCACCCCTCCCCAAGCCAACACGTTTTATTTGATCCCCTCATAGTTCAGCTAAGCACCAGATTTGGGATACATTCACTGGTTCTACTATACTTCTTTCAACTCTTTAGTATTTTTGTTACTTCTTTTTTCTACTTTCTTTGGCTTAACCTTATTGCTACTGTTTTAGCTTTTCGTGTTGGATATTTATTTATGTTTATAGTTTCATTTTTATTGATATCCCTTTTTATTTAAGGCTGAAGGTATTTTATTCCTGCTTGGCTGTTTTCTGTAGATTCTTATTTTTTGTTTTCATTATTTGAAAATTTTTTAATGTTTATTTATTTTTGAGACAGAGACACAGCACACGTGGGGAGGAACAGAGAGGGAGGGAGACACAGAATCTGAAGCAGGCTCCAGGCTCTGAGCTGTGAGCACAGAGCATAATGCAGGACTCAAACTCATGAACCACAAGATCATGACGTGAGCAGAAGTCAGACACTTAACCGACTGAGCCACCTAGGTGCCCCAATTTTCATTATTATTATTTTTTATGAAATTCTGTAATTTTATTCTTTGTTTTGCTCTTCTTCCAAGAGTTCTTTATTTGCATATTTGTGGAGGGACTTTTTGTTTGGTTAATGCTATAATTAATTTCAGGTTTTATTACTTGTAGGAAGAGAATGATGGGTGTATATTCTTTCTATGCTTTGAAATTAATGAGATGCTCTTTACAGCCGAGGGTGTGGTCAACGTGGGGGTTTTCATGTACTTTTAAGAAGACATATTCGCCATGACCAGAGTTCAGAGTTCAACGAATGTCTGTAGAGTCTGCCTCGTTGGTCATGTCCCATTAGTCTTGTGCCTCCTTGCTAGGAATGTCCTCCTGACACCCAGGGGATGGAAGGGCACTGAGGATTTTTCTGTTGCAAGTGAATTTCTGTCGATTTCCCCTCGTATCCTCTGTGGTTTCCACTCTTTGAAAGCTGGTTCTGTGTTATCAGGGACATATTTGTTAGTAAGTGGGATACCTTCCTTGTGAATTGTAGCCTCAGCATCACAGAAAAGCCCCCCCTTTTTTTTTTTTTTAAATGTTTTATTTATTTCTAGGAGAGAGAGAGAGACAGCGTGAGCAGGGGAGGGTCAGAGAGAGAGGGAGTCACAGACTGAAACAGGCTCCAGGCTCTGAGCTGGCAGTCAGCACAGGGCCCGACGCGGGGCTCGAACCCACGAACCGCGAGATCATGACCTAAGCGAAAGTCGGACGCTTAACCGACTAAGCCACCCAGGCGCCCCAGAAAAGCCCCCTTTTGAATGCCTTCCAGAACTTTATGGTCTTGTTAGATAGCACGCCCGTGAGGCCTGCGTTCTATTTGCGTTTTCCCTCTGCGATATCTTTATTTGTACTTCCCTTTTAATCTTCTTAAATCTCTTTATTTTAAGCAGGTCTCACGTGTAGAGCATAGTACTGGATTACATGTTGTTAGCTGATCTGAAAATCATTTCTTTTTTTTTTTTTTAAATAAAATAACGAGCTTAAGCCCATTTCTCTGCAGTATTTGTCAGCATAATAATGTCTTCATTCTGCCATAGTTATATGACATACATGCACATTTACATGACTTCTATCCACGGATATGTAACCCACCAACACACATATATTCACCCACTGGGCACTATGGTCAACTTCCTCTTTTATTTGTTGATTTATTCTTTCTTGGGAATATCATCAGGCATCCAGAGAGGCTTGTATTTTGTCCTAATGGATACTTTTGCACCAGTGCCTTTGGATTTCCATCCCATCTCTATTCCTAGATGCTGGTGACCAGGACCCCCCCTCTGCTCCTCTGTCTATTTTTCTCCCTCGGAGCATACTTATGAAGTAATCAGCCAGATGACTCTCCTTTGGCCCATTCCCCGCCCCCAGTCTTGCCAGTTGCCCAGACTCTACCTTGTCGGAGCATATGGCCGGCACACACCCCTTGTCCACCCCTTCGTCAGCGCCCAGTGTGGCCCCTTAGGTGCACCTGCTGAGCCTCCACTACTGCCCCCCGCACCCCTGTTGTGTGACACTTTTTCTCAACTAGGTGTTTCCAGAGGATCTGTGGCAGCCGTATTTTCCAAATTTTTACATAGATGTGTGTGTGAAAGTCAGTCTGTCTGGCCGGCTCCTGTCTTTCCTTCAGTATCAACACTTGTGGTCAAAACATCTGAATGTCGGTCTGATTTTCTTTCCTTTGTGATTCCTGATTTTTCTGCACGAAGATCCGAAGAATTGTCTTCTAATCTAAAGATTAATAGCTTTGCCAGCAAATGTTTTGTGTTGACCATTCTGGGTAGACTTTTACACAGACAGAGTGTGTCCCTTGTCATACTCGACTTTAGGTTTTCTCTTCTTTAACAAAATATTTTTTAAATGTTGGGTTTAGTATTCATTCTGTCCCATGCTTTGGCTTTGTGCCTCAACATCTCCAGTTACACATCTGGAGATGGGTATTATTTTTTTATTCATTATTTTTTATTTATTATTTTTAAGTTTTTGTCCATGTCTTTCCTAATTCTCTTTTCAATACGCTCCCTGCCTTACATTTTTCTTATGTCGTTCTCTGTGATAGGTATGTACTCTGGTCTTCCTTCTAATTTCATCTCGTGTACTTCAATAATTTTTTTCTTCTATTTTTAAGTATTTACTGAGTTCTATGAGCCTCTATTTTCCCTTCATTCAATCATCTGATTTATGTGCCATTTTAGTTCCATGGTGTTCTGCTCTTTCACTAATTTTGTTGTTTGTATTAAAAAAATTTCAGATTGTTTTGAAATGTTTATTTAAGTTTTTAAATTCTTTTGTGGCCATGTCTTTCTGTTAGGTCTTATTGTCTGTAAGGATATTATTATGCTAATTCCTCTCTTTTTTTATTTTCATTATTCTAACTTTGCATGAATTCAATGGCCATCGCTTGTTGCTCACAATGTTTAAGTGAATAATTTCCCAAGATTAATGGAGGGGATGAGCATTCTTCCACATGCTGTGTGCTTCACAGCTGCAGGGCTGCCTCGTTCGTTCAAAAAAATGACCGTGCTTTTCTGGAGACCTGCCTTTTCTTCTCCCTTCCCCCACTTTCTCTGGACGCTCTCTTCTTCTCCCTAGAGTCCTGTTGTAGGGTACTCAGGCTTCTCTCACAAGATACCGTACATGTACACTGGGGGGCTCAACAGGAGGAATTTATTCCTCACCCATCTAGAGGCTGGAAATCCAAGAACAAGAAGCCAGCAGGGCTGGTGTCTGGCGAGGAGCGCTCCCTGGCCTGCAGACGTCCATCTTCCCATCGTCTCTCTGTGCCCTCACATAGAGCAGAGACAATGCTGGTCTCTTCAGCCCTTTAGAAGGGCACTGTTCCCAACATGGCCGGGTGGGGGAGGGGTGTCCCACACTCATGACCTCATCTAAACCGAAGTAACTTGCAAGCGCCCATCTCCAAATGCTGTCTCATTGGAGGCTGGGGCTTCAGCCTATGAATGTTGAGGGGGACACAAACCCTGAGTGAGTAAAACCCTCCCCACAGTTGCTCCAGAGCAGAGCCATCCTTAGACTTGGGCAAGGGGGTGGGAGGGCCCATGTCCTGGGCACGTCCACACCCCCTCGGGGCTGTGCCTTTCCCTGGAGCAAGCTGCCTGCAGAGCAAGGAAGTGCGCCGACCAGAGCCACCGCTCCGCTTCCAGACCATTCTTAAGCTTACCTGGCTGCTTAATTGACTGCCCAAATACCCTGGTCCCCTGCTCTCCTACCTAGAAACAACTATCAGATTTGGCTCCTGGAGTTGTTAAGAGGATTAAACTCAATGACCACTTTGAAAATTGCATAAAATGCTACTCTACCTGGTGGTGCCCAGACACAGCTTTGATTTGGATTCTGGCTCTTGAGCCCTCTGTAAATTGAGTTTCACCTAAGATCTGCGAAGGGACTGCCCCACAGGGCAGCCAGCACCTACACATACGACGGAGAAGAAGCATGGCCATGCAGTCTGCTGACCCTGCGTCAGCCCATTCACACATCCATTCATAAGCCCCTCAGAGCACTCAACAGGCTTCAGCCTGAACCTGGCACCACAGCGGGCGAGAGAGAGAAAGGAAATTTGATAATACAAATGTAAATATTAACCAAGTGCATTACAGAGCTGTCTCTGTACGTATAATGAAAAACCTCTGAGGTGGGGAAGGTGCTTTAAACAGCATGCAATGCAAGCCAGGCATTCCAGGATCTAACAGTAATAATACGAGCCCTTCGCCCTGAGCACTGGTAATGCACCAGGCTCTGCTTTACATGCTTTTCATCATTATCCAATTGAATCCTGAGCCCCATCCGGCACGGTAGGTGATGTTACACTTGTTTCACATGTGGAAAACAGAGGCCACACAGAGGTTTAATGAGCTGGGATTTGAACCTGATTGATCTCTGAACTCAGAGTCTGAAGCCCTTTGACTCCCTGAACTAGAGCTAGCACTACCTCTCGCATAGTTAATTCTCATAAATAATTCACTTATTTGCATTAAGTTCAATGGAAATTGAAGTGAGCACCTACTGTGTGGGAGGCATTAGGGCCTCACGTTTCTCTTTGAGAAAAAGCCATTTAGCACGTAAACACACAACATGGTCCAGAGTGGTAAATGCTTTATGCTAAGGCACGTATGGCAGGAGCTGAGGGTAAGGGTGCCCCCATCCAGGGAGCGTTGGCTAAGCCATCCAGGTAGTAGACTTGGACGGCATCAGAGGCACAGGGCGCAGGAAGGATTGCTTCATGGTATTTTATTTTCCCTTCCTGGTCTGGTGCCCTAGAGCCTTGAGCGAGTTACAAAAAATGTCATTCCTTCAAGCTCTCTCCTGGCAAAAATTTGAAATTGGCACCAGCAAATTTTTTTATTCATATTCATAGATATGAGTTAGTTGTATGTTAACCCAAACCTATTACTGGTGGGGAAATGCATGCATTCGAGATGCTATGCACCGTTCCCTGTGCATTTGTATTAGTCAGGGTTCTCCGGAGCAACGGAACAACCAATAGGGTATATCTGTACTGATGTGCAGAGAGAGAGAGAGAGAGAGATTTCTTTTTAAAAACTGGTCCTTGCGATAATGGGGGCTGGCAAGTCTGAAGTCTGCAGTGCTGGCCAGCAGGCTGAAAATTCTAGCAGGAGGTGATGCTGGGGTCTTGAGTCCGAAGGCCATCTGGAGACAGAATTCCCTTCGGAAGACCTCAGTTGTTTTTTGTGTTTTTGTTTCCTTAAGGCTTTCAACTCATTGGATGAGATCCATGCACAGTATGGAAAGTAATATCCTTTAATCCAAAGTCTATATGTAAATCACATCTAAAAAAATCTCTTCACAACAACATCTAGACCAAACTACTAGGCACCCTACCCCAGCCAAGTGGACACATGAAATTAACCATCGCTGCGTAAAAAAGTGAATGCAATCTGTGACATGAGTGGCCTTCTGAGGCCTGGATGAATGTGGAATAGGAGCAATTCACCTATTTAACGTTTCCCAAAGTCATCCTTCCCCCCACTGCAATGCAAGGTCATCTCTGTAGTGACAAAGCTGACATTTGAAGATGCCACTAATTTCATCTCTAACTGACTGTCCCTACTCACCCAGCATGGGCCGGGCTGGCGGCCACCCAAGCTCTGCGGCAAGCGTGGGGGGCCTTTTCAGAGAGGCGGAGGCGCGGGGGCAGGCGATCCTCATCTCAAATGTCACAGTGATTTATAGACTATATTTCCTGGGAAAAGTGCAAAGATTTATTTCCAGGAGACAGGCTGTTTGTAAACACACGGCTCACAGGTGTGGCTGTGTGGGTGGGTGAACCCTCAGGGGCTTATGCTTTCTGTTAGGAAGGATAACAGCAGGCCTAGCAATGGCTTGGCCCTGAAAACCTGGTGCTCTCTGCCCACCAAAGGACACGTGTAATAATGACTCCTTTTTTTTTTTATCTCCTTAGTGGAGCTAGTGCCAACTTTAAACCTCAACCAGCCAATTATTGCACTACCAAATTGAGTTTCTTTGGGAATAGCAGTGGAATTGAAACTGGGAACAAGCAAGCTATGGTAAACCACAGGCAAGTCCAAAGAAACAAAAGGAGTGTCAGCTTTTACTCGCTTTTAGGAGGAAATTGAGGAGGGTTGTTTTGGATAAACACTCACTGGAGAAGAACAAGAGCTTCAAGTGTGGCAGTTTCTCACTGGCAGCAAGCGGTGGCTGGTACATTGTTGCAGGGCCAGGAGGGACCTGCCTTCTTTTTCTTAAAAGCAGGAGATGAATTTCTGTGTGAAAGATGTCCTCCCTTGTCAAGATAATTCTTATCTTCCTTCTTCCTGCTGGTTGTGAGGCTAGGCTAGAGCAAATGGTACGTGCATGAGCAGTATGCTCAGGGCTTCTCAGTCCCATGAGGGTTCCCTTATTTATTTTCATACTAGAATTAGACTACTCACCCTACCCACCTGAATGAGAAGTGAAAGAATAAAAGCAGTACGTGTTTTATCAAGGAGATATAAAAATTATAAACTTGTATGCACAAAATAATCTAGCTTAAAAATATATAAAGCAATTACTGATCTGAAATAAGAAGAAATGAAAAAAAAAGTCTACAATTAGTCTGGGAAATGTTAACACATCTCTTCTGGTCATTGAGGAGGAGAATTTGGTGGAGGAGAAGACTCTACTTGAAAACTCAAGTCCCCTGCATGTCCTCAAATGTATCCTTCCCCTTATTTCCACAGTAGAGAATCAGACCAACACAGCCTCTTAAGTGAAACAGGCACAACCATGGAAACGAATAAGACACCCAGATGGAGCACAGCTCAGCAAGAAACAAAATAAGGAGAAGAGAGGGACCCCAGAGATTTTGACCCCCATGCACAGTATATAAAATTAAGCAAAGGTAAAGAGGAGAAAAGAGAGAATCAGAGGCATGAGTGAGGCTCAGAAGATTCACTTGCAACAAAGAGATTCAAAAAAAGAATGAAAAGGAACTTCAATAAATGAAGAATATAATCAGCGATCTCTCCACTTGGTCCTACTGACTTATCTGTAGATAGCTTGGATTCTGTGTCAGCTCCCAGTCTTGCACATGAACTTGTGTGAAGAGGTCAGGAGTCAGTAGGGCCATCTTGCCCATTGGGGATCTGGGGAGACTCCAAGCCCCATTTCCTCTGGCCGTGTCAGCATTCATGTGCATGATGTGAGGTCCATGCCCCCAGCGACATGCTAAGGGCTCTGCTTCCCCACAGACCCACTCACAGCCAGGTTGGCCAGAATTTATACCATCGTGGATGCCCAGGAGCACAAGAGGGGTGGCCCTGAAGAGGATGGAGCCTTATGCCCTCCAGCTCCAGCCTCCTGTCTCTCTCCAGACAACAGGCAAGCCCCTTCCCTGTAGCTCACACATGGTCAACTGAGAATCTGCTCACACCCCAGCCATTTGGTTCCCACATTCTGCCCTTTGCAGGCTTGTCGAGAAATTTCTTCTGAGCAAAAACAGTCTCAAAACCAATCTCACCCCCACTGAAAAGATGTAGGGGATGGTGCAGAAGAAAATGTGCCCACCTCATTCTATGGAGGCCCGGAAAACCCATGTGCTTTTACGCTGAGGGTTTGTGTCTTTGATGTTTGCATGTCTCTCCCCGTGGATGGAGGGCTCTTGAGGGCCAGCCCTGTGGCAGGCTCACTGCCCCCTCTGCAGGATGGCAGATCCTGGCGAGTACATTAAATGTGGGTGCAGAAGGTCTGAGCTGAGGCTCTCCCCTCCTGACAACTCCATTCTGGATGTTGTAGAATCTCGATCTCGCCTACCCACTCTGCTACCTGCCCGCGTTGCCCTGCTACTGAGGAGCTGTGGTTAATGGTGAAGCTCTCCCCCGGCGCCATAAGGCTCCATGAGCAGCAGGTAATGTCTATGCAAAGCAGTTGCTTTTAAAATCTTTTATATGCCTTTCATATTAAAAGCAATCCTTTGGAAATTACCAAGACATGATGCACACCTGCCTGCAATTTTTATAGCTTCTTTTCTCCCCCTAGCGAAGAACGTAAAATACCTGAAACTAAACTTGGGTTGCTTCTCTTTCAAAATGGGTCTGGTGGATTTCCTTTTCTCTTGCCGTCTGGTCTCATGAGAGGGGCCCGCTCCTATGTTCCCAGGATGGCTTCCTTGGTCAAGGTCCCTCCCACTGCCCCAGGGCTCAGCACTTCCAGGTGTATTTCTGCCTCCTGTCCTGCTACTTGCCCCCAGCCTCTTCAGTCTCTCCTTGGCATTGTGGCCAGAAATATCTCTGAAATTAAACACTACTGTGTCACCCCTTGGCTTCAAGCCCTATAATATCCTGGGTGCTCCCCAGCCCCAGCCCCTGCCCACCTGCTGTCCAAGCAAACAATCAACAATGACTCCCCCTTCTCCGTGGAGGCCCATGCCATCTGGCGGCGCCATCAGCTCACCCCCCACCCACCACCTCCAGCACCCCTGCTTCGCCAGAGAACTTGGACTGGTGGCCGGCAGCCTCGCTCGACACCTCCCAACCATTCTCACCCCCTAGGGCAGGCGGGCCACCGGGCTCCACGCTACTCACCAAACACACGTGCACACCAACCTCACCATCAGCGCAGGCTGCACCTCGCACTTCAGAGAGAGAGCAGGCGTCTTGCGCCAGCACCGTGCGCACCTGCGCCGTCTTCCCTGCCCTGCCCCCTCCAACCCTGGGGCCGCCAGCCAGAAATACTTTGTATTTCTGTTTTCCGAGTGCCAAGATTTCCCCACGGGCAACCAAGGTGCTCTCCACCGTCCTCAGGACAGAACCTTCCAGCGATCCAACAGAACTCACAAAAGCACTTTGCACGCCTGCTGCCCAGCTCCCTCGCGCTAACCAAGCACCTGGCCCTTGTCTCCTGTCCTGCCCCAAAGTCCTCCCTGCTGGGCCCGTGTCCCGAAATGCAGTGGGTCTTCCCGCTCTCCGGGACACACGGCAGCCCGGCGGCTCATCCGAAAATGCCCCCTGTCTGCGTCCCATGTGCTCCACTCAGGCCTGCCCGGTGCCGGCACAGCTTACCCTCCCCTGCTTCTGCTTGGTGCCACCTACTGGACAGGCCCACCTGGTGTGTCCGGGGCACTGCCAGCGCCGCACACCATCAGCTGGGTGAGACTGGGCGGCAGAGCTGGGCTTATGTCAGAGACAGGCTCAGTTCTGTCTCCCGTGACAAAGTCCGGGGCTCTACTGTCTAAAGCTGGGTTGACAGCCTTCTGACATCTCCATCTTCTAAGGCCCTGCTGGTAACGGGCCACACGGGCCCTATTCCTGTCCAAGCAGCAAGAAGACGGAAGGAGGCTCAGTCAGCCCCTGCCACCCACGACCGCCCACTTCTCCCCAGCAGCCGCCTTCCGGAAGGAGGCCCGGAGTTACAGCTCCCCGGTTGCGTCTTCACTGCCTCGGTTGCTAAGGAAGGGGGGGCGTGGGTGCGGGGCACATGGCCGTCATTCTCTGCCACAAGACCCCATCGTGAAGTCCTGAGTCCACGCCCACCTGCTCCTCCTCTGGGTTTCCTACTGCTGTGCCCCTGACTGCGGGGTCCTCAGGCCCCAGAGCCTCACCCCCACTGCTTCCCCTCTGCCCTTGCCTCTTCTCACCCCCCAGCTCCTTCCTTGTCCCCGCCCACCGGAGGTGGAGACACCGGTGATGGGGGACAGGTTCAAAATCTGCAGACGGCTGTCGGGAGGGCGCGGGGCCCCGTGGGGCTGCAGGAAATGAGTGAGGGCTGCCGGGTTTGCCCAGGAGGCAGCATGAAATATCAGGTCACCCACCCGTGCAGGACATCAGGCCACCTTCTGGCCACCGCCGGGGGACGGGACAGCACAGGCAGAATTAGGAGGCTCTAGATTCCAACAGAAGGTGCCAGGGAAATCTAAGTGGACCCACACTATGGGAAGGCACTCGGCAAATCCACTGCAATCCTACAAAGGTGTCCCGGGCGAGACTTGTCCAGGGTCACCCTGTTCAGAGTGACCACGCCTGCCTGTCCCAGAGACTATCGAGACCCTGGCCCTCAAACTAACATCGCCTTCCTGAGGATGTAAAAGCAGGTCTGTCTCCACTGCGGTGAACCACACTCTGTGTCACCCGCTGAAGGATGGAGGCCCCAGACCCTGTCACCTAGGAGACTGCAAACAGGCCCAGGAGGGCCACCCGTGCAAATGAAGGTCCTTTGACAGCCTGGTGGATACAAAGCACCATGCCTGGGGGACGGAGAGGCTCTCTGGGCTTGGAGAGAGGACTCTGCGGAGAACAGGGCATTTTTTTTGTGGGTCTTGCAGGCTTCTACTGGGTGTGCAGGGAGAGAGGATGCAGGCGGGCAGAGGTGTGTGCCTGGGGCCCCGGGGCACAGCTGGGAGATGAACAGGGGAGATGGACACCACCCGGTCACCTGCTCGGGCCTGTCTTGAGATGGCAAGAACCAGGCCTGGGGTCACCTGGCAAGGGGGTGCCTGGACTTCATGGGATGAGCTGTGTCTGTAGGTGCCCTCCCAGAAGCCAGGCTGTGTGCAGAAGTCCACCCGGTGGTGAGGACCTTTTCCACAGGCAGGTCAGTGTGTTGGGGTCACTCCTGACGTTTGACACACACATGCCCTGGTTTGCACACATGGAACACCTACAGGTGAGTCTGCACAGGTAAAAACACACAACACACGTGACTGTAATGTTCCACATGTTTGCACACACTCCAGCTTACACAGGCTCACACACATGCTCACACACGTGCATGCTCACACACGCACACACTCACACATGTGCAGGATCACACATTCACACATGCACACACATGCTTGTACATGTGCAAGCTCACATATGCACACACATGCACATGCTCACACAATGCGCACTCACACACATGCAAGCACATGCATGCTCACACTCACTCATCGTCACATGTGTACTTGTAACACATACCCATTCACATGCACACACTCACACACGGGCACACACATACATTCATTCACACGTGTGTGCTCACACTCACACATGCTCACACACATGCCCACACATGTGCACACTCACACATGCACAAACATGCACATGCTCACATATATACACAGTCACACACACGAGTTAAAATGCTCACACACATGCCCGCACGCATGCTCACACACGCACATACTCACACATGCCCACGTTCACACACAGGGGTGCCACACTCCTGGCAAAGGCAGGTAGACACGCCTGTTCTAAGTGTATGTCAATGCGACACCACTGCGGGATGTGACCTGGCTTCCCCAATTATGCTCCTCTCTGCCGAGAACGTTTTATTAAAGACAGGATGTCAGGCCCATCTCCATTTTCTTAGGAATAACAAGCCTGTCTTTATCACTTCCCGAGCTTCCCCGACAGAAAGCGATAGATCTCCTCCCTCCCCCGACCCCCAGAGCCAACAGATCAGCAGCGCCTCCCCGCCCCCCACCTCGGGAGGCAAGGATTTTGTCTCTGTAATTTATGGCTCGTGTAGCCTGGCCCCCAGACTTGCCTAGAAGTTGGGAAATGTGATGACTCACCATATTTGGCAGCTCATACACACATACATTTTCCAGAACATTCATGCTCATGCCCATTATAATTGGGAGCCGTATAATCAGTGCACTCAGCTGCCAGAATAAAGTACACGATTCACATCAACCTCTGGGACCAAGAAGAGAGGGCTGGCCGGCGTTCCTCCAGCACAGAGAGATGGCGGGGTGGAAAGGGCACCTCGCTGCGGGCAGTGCTCCCCGGGACCTGCGGGTAGGCTGCTCGGAGATGACGCAACAGCACGGGGCCCCGAGGTGGGCCCTGGGCTCTGGGGCCTGCCCTGTGGCCTTGCATTGGCCATTGTCCAGAACTGTTGCTCAGCCTGGCAGGTGCCTCTGGAGGAGACACAGATGGGGACAGCGCCCCCTCCCAGCCCTCAGGTCCCTGGTGTGGACGATGCACACCAGTGCTACTCAGACAGGTACAAGGGAGAACAGCCCAGGTGAGAACTAGCTGAGGCAGGAGGGAAGTGTTGGTACACAGGAATGAAAGCTCAGCTGCAGAGCGGGCTTCAGGTATGGCTTGAGCAAGGGGTTCTCAGCTCGGATGCTCGTGCGCTTTGCCCTTTACTGACAAGATGGCAGCCGGCATCCCCTCAACCGTGAGGGCAGGGTGAGAACCAGGGTCCTGGGCAATGACTCCCTGAGTCCCCTTGGGACACCTGACTCTCATGCTCTTCTGTGTCCACAGGGGTATAACACCTGGGCTGTGGGCCTAAATCGCTTACACCCCCTCTGTGCAGGGACCTGTGCTTTCCCGGACCCTCAGAGCCCAGGGTGCAGGGTGGAGGCTGCCCTGGGGAAGTGTGGGTGGGCTCCCCCCAAGCAGGGGCTAGAGGAAGAGGAGGAGCCGGCAGAGGGGGGAGGGTCAGAGAGGTGGTGGAGAGCGTTCCTCTGCGAGGCGGCGGCTGGTCGTGGCCGGAGGCCACATTTCCCCCCCGCTTTGTGGGTCAGAGTTCCCTTCCAAATGCAAAATCCTATCTCTCCAGGTCTCAGCCCAATCTCACCTCGCCCATTTTTACTTCCTGTGTGGAACAGGTACGGAGTCGGAGCATTGACGGGTGAGAAATCGCTGGGCCTCCAAGGCCTATTTTTCACAGTAACAAGTCATTACCTTTGTGCCTGGAGTCGTTTCTCAGGATCTTAATACATTCGTTTATCAATCAATATTTAATTGATGTCTATAAAGCATGCTGGAAATCAGAGGTGAGAGCGGCTCTCCGAGCTCTGCGGCTGGAGCCACTGCCGGCCCGGGTGTGGGATCCGCGTCCTGACGCCCCCCCGGGGCCAGACACACTGGGTCCTCGCAGCCCATCCACCTGCAGAGGGAGCAGGCCCCCCGGCTGGCGGCTGGCTCACACCCCCCGTGGTCCAGAGGCAGAGGGGGTAGTGGTGGAAATGCACGGAAATTTCTGTTATCCAGCCAGGTCCCCAGCCCACATCTGCTCCCTGGTTGTGACCAGCATCAGCAAGTTCCTGTGCAGCTCTGAGCCTTGGTTTTCCAACCTACAAAATGGGCTTCGTGAGAGCACCTCTTTCGAAAGGACTCGGTGGTGTGAGAGGTGCACACTAAGTGACCTGCGACAAGCATTCCGCGCGTCGGCTCTTACTCTAATGCCTCTATTTTTTTAAGTGTTTATTTATTTTGAGAGAGAGAGCGAGCGAGCATGCGAGTGGAGAGGGGGGCCATAGAGGGAGAATCCCAAGCAGACTCTGAGCCGTCAGTGCAGAGCCCGACGTGGGGCTCGAACCTCCGAACCGCGCGATCACGACCTCAGCCCAAGTTGGAGGCTCCACCGACCGAACGGCGCAGGTGCCCCTGTTACCCTAATGCCTCCTGACCCACAGCTGTGGCTCCATGGCTGTCCCACCACCAAAGAGCCACGTAGCGGAGGCTGGGGTCCACCATGGTGTGATGTGAGGCCTGGCGGCCGGACCTGGAGGAATCTAGGTTTGAATTCGAAAGTGGCCGCCTGACACGGCTGTGACTCCAAGCGATGGCTGCGGTGCTCAGCGCCATCACCCCTGCACGCAGGGGGAGGCTCCGGCTCTGCAGACTTAGTGTGAGCACCGACAGCGAGAAAGGAGCGAGGCGGGTGGCGTCCTAACAGCCGCCCTCCCGCCCCCAGCCCTGCCTCCCGGCCGCGCCAGCGATGCTCTGGGCCTGGGTGGGTACGGCCGCAGACAACGGGCACGTCCGGGCGGCCTGGACAGAGGCCAGCGGCGGGACAGCCCCCGGCACGGCTGGACGAGGCCCGAGAGCGATGGGCTGCAGCACACACGCCAGCGCTCCGCTCTCATGATTGCAGGCTTCCTGGATGTCGTTTGTCTCCTTGACTCGCGGTTCTGAGCCCGGCTCTCCCGGGTGCCCGGCGTGGGCCCGGGCCCTCAGAGAGCCGCGTCCACGGCTGTGCCGGTGACTGATTGGGGATGAGGCTTCTGTCCCTGCCGTCCTGGGAGCCAGAACATTGATTGAATGGCCATCTCACTCTCTCCAACAAGCAAGTAACAGTGTAAACTGGGGTCTAATTTATCAAAAACAGGCGCTTGTATTCTGCGCGGGCTGTGTTCTCCGCTGAAATACGGCTCCTGCCCAGCTCTGGGCCCACGTGTGTACGATTTTATGATATTTCAGTTTTATGGAGGACATCTCACTGATGAATGTCTCTTAGTGAACGATCATTCTGAAATCTATTTTGCCTTCAAAGAGGCGTCTGCGGGAATGGACTGAGAGAGGCGGCCACCTCGTTACATATAAATCCACTGCCAGCCGCACGGAGCAGGGGAGGGAGGGAGGCAGGAGACGGGAGCGAGGCGTGTGAGCTCGAGGCCAAACCCGTCCTCTCCATCGCTGTCCAAGGCTGTGGGTGGGGCGGAAGGGGCCTTCGTGCCCGGCAGCCCGGAGTGCAAGCCCAGCCAGCGGCCGCTGAGCAAGCTCAGGCGACCCCCGCTTGGGGAGGGACTCGTGGTCACGGCTTGCCGTGGCCCCCGTCCTGCGCAGTCATGTTCAAGCCCAGGCGGGTCTGGGACGCGAGGCTGAGCTGCACCTGCAGATATGCTGGGGCTCCCGGAGACGGCGAGGGGCCCCCCTCTGCCCAGGCGTGCTTCCTGCGTCCTGTGGGGTCCGGACACCAGGGCTCTGGGGCCCCAGGACTCAGAGCTCCTGTTTCCTCCCCCCTGGGATCCCCAGAGCTTCTTTCTCTTGTGCTTGTGGCCCCAGCAGAGTCTCTGGATTCAGAGAACCTGGGTCCTGGCCCCGCAGGGACCGTCCCCAGGCCCGGCCCACGCAGCCCCGCTCCCTGGACTTGGTGTCCGTGTCGGGTGGAGGGTCTCCGGCGCTGGACGGGCTGGGGGTCCCGGCCCCTACTGTGCAGGTGCGGCCCCTGACATCCCTCCTCAGCCCGAGGGGGACAGCGTCGGTCAGAAAGACGGCTCGCCCTCTCCTTCCCTGCGAGCGCGGGTGGGGCTCCGTTTCTTGTTTCCTTTCCCCTCAGGCCTCGCTTCTCAAAGTGGGGTCTCCGGCGACAACAGCAGCCTCACCCGGGAGCCTGTTAGCCGTGCGAGCCCCCTCCCCCCTCCCCCAGGCCCTGCGGTGGGGCAGCCGTGTGTGTTTTAACAAGATGTTTGTCTTCTGTTCCCGCTGGAACAAAACAGGACACTCTTGGTGATGTACGTGACAGCTTTGCCGGAATCGGACAGGCTCACGTGGGGCTGAAACCCAAGCTCCAGGCGGGATCTTTTCCAGCCTCTGGGTGCCGCCTGGCCTCCTGGGCTCCTGGCCCTGCCTCCATCTTCAAAGCCAGCAAGCTGCATCTTTCCAAGTGTCTGCCACGGCCACATGGCCCTCGGGTCCACAGAAGGGCCCCAGCGATCAGGGTGGGCCGGCTCGTCCCCCATCTCAAGGCCCGGGTCACCTCTGCAGAGTCCCCTCTGCCCCGGGAGCCCCCCATTTCTGGGCTCGGGGATTAGAATGCAGACTTCTCCGGAAGGCCGTCGTTCTGCCGACCACACGTGCCCCCCACCCCGGGGCTCCGACGCAGCCTGACCTTTGAGATGCACGTGCTCTAACGGGTCCTTATAGCCTCCATCCGGACGCCCATAGATGACAGAACTGTAGTCAATGGATGAGTTAATTTGGGAGTGAATGCGTGAGTGGGCACCCCCTCTCGCCCGGCCTTCCACTGCAGGGAGCTCGCAAGAAAAGAGGCCTCAGAACTAGGGCCGGGGGACCTGAGTGTGGCCACGCAGCACAGGGCGCTGAGTTGCATCTGAATTTCAGATAAGCAACGAGTAACGCTTCATAGAGGTATGTCCCCTGCAATATTCGGGGAAAGTATTTGTTGCTTGTCCGAAATGCAAAACTAATCGGTCAACCTGTATCCTTCTTGCCCCGTGTGGCGCCTCCACGCGGGTCCTCGCCTCCGCCCAGACACTGGCGCCGGGGGATTGGGGGCTCGCCCGTGGCTCCGCCTCCTGCCCGGTGTGTCTGGAAACATCTTGTCTCGTCCGACCCCGTCGGTCTGACCTCAGTGGTGGGTCCTCCTCCCTCTACCTGTCCTCCCTCAGCCGATGTCCTGTGCTCCCCCCGGGACGCTGGGAGAGCCCTCCTTGAAGAAGACGACAGGTGCCGGTGGGCACTGACCTGCCCTGCTGGCCCCCCACCTGGGAGGCCTCGAGGTCAACGCCACGGTGGTGGGGTTGCTCATAACAGGCAGGACCAGGCTTGCCCGTCCCGTGGCCTCTGGCAGGCATGGAGGCATCACGACCTCTGTGGACAAAGCCAAGCAATCAGCTGCTCTCATGGGCTCCGGGAACTTGTAGCAAAAAAAAAAAAAAAAAAAAAAGGTATTATTGTCTTATTGTCTTATTGACAACTGCTGATTTCATCTTTGGAGACGTAAATGCAGGAGAAGCTACAGGAAAGAAACCCACTAAGCATGTGATCCACCCTTAAGAGGAAACGCGGCGCGCGCCCATCAACCCGGAGCCATGAGCACCAGCCCCCCCGGGCCCCCCCCGCTTTCCTTAGAGGCTTATTATCCTTTGATCTTCCTAATAATGTGCTACTTTCCCGGTAATCCTTTTTCATCATCTTCAGGGCCTATTGATTAGAGCTCTTTTCCGGGGCTTTGAGGTATTGGCCAGAATAAGGGACCGAATAATTCAGCACCGGCTGCCCTCTGACCGGGAAGCGAGGAGCTGGTGGCCACGGGCTCGGCTGCTCCGCCTTGTGCCCTCGCCTGTTTTCGTTTAGGCTCTGGGAACAGCGTGGCAACAGGGGGCTGACCAGCATGACCCCCTGGGCGGAGCCTGGGGCGAGCTGAAGGGAGGAGGCCGCCAGGAAGGGCTGGCAGCTGCATGAAGGTCTCCTGGCCGAGGTCGGGGTGCGGTGACTTACGAGTGGAGCCCGAAGGCCAGGGACGTGTGCACGGAATCTCTGCACTGAAGGAAAAGGGAGTGACCCATCGCACACCCATGCAGTGACAGTCACATGAAGAGCCCTGCAGAATTGTCTGGAAGGTTCCCGAAGGACAGATGGTCAGGTCCCACAGGGCATGGGGTACAAGACTGGAGGCCACAGTGGGCCATGGGGACTGGTGTGAAGCCAGGTCAGGAAGGCCTGGCTGGGCATCAAGGACACTTGCTGGAGAGCTGAGTGGCCCATAAGCACAGGAGTGCTGGAGACAGGTGTGTCCCAGGGCCTCCCTCGGACACGCACCTGCTGCGAAGCGAGCATGGGCAGCGG
The DNA here is from genome assembly GCF_003009895.1 of Hyaena hyaena. NCBI lineage: Eukaryota > Metazoa > Chordata > Mammalia > Carnivora > Hyaenidae > Hyaena > Hyaena hyaena. The sequence goes on along the minus strand of NW_024080636.1, from coordinate 6,985,513 downwards.
GGGCAGGGGAGGTCTGAGTCTGGACCCTGGGTGAGTCTGGGTCTCGCCCGTCCCTTGCAGAGGAGCCAAACCTCCAGGACAGAGACTACCACCCCCTCCTCCCACAGATACACAAGTTAGTGATTTCACAGCAAACCACAGAAAGAAGAGAGAGGTAAAGTGAAGCTCCCTTGTGGACGGAGGCCAAGACTCTCCCATCACCCCAGGATCGAGGACACACAGCCCACGTGTCAAGGTAAAATTTTGCTTTGCATTTGATTCCTGAGCGTAGTAAATGGGTATATCTTTTAAAATGTCTCTCTCAGAATGTTTGGTGAGTCAGGAAGCCCACTCCTTCCAAGCGAGAGCAAGGACGTGGCTTCTCTGGAGGCTTCCTTGCCGCACTCGGAGACCCATCCATCACTTTCAGGAGCTCGATGGAACTGTTGCAAATACAATCAATCATCTTTTTATTGAATTAAGACAAATGGGTGGTTATTAATAGGCTAAGACTAAATGAGGGAAATGGCTAACGTGGTGCAGCGAGAGGAGAGGAGTCTGCACATGGGCTCTGTGCTCTCCTTGGAAAGATCTGGAAGCGTCTTCAGTAAAGAAAGCCTTGGCCACCAGGTCTCCTCTGATTCACATGAAGAACTAATGGGCGTGAGCTTAGGAATAGAAACCGCTGGTTTGAGCCTTTCTCTACTGCCTCCCAGCTGTGTGATCTTCAGTCAGTGACTTGACCTCTCTGAGCCTCCATTTTCTCTTTGTTGAGGGCACATGGAAGATGCTTGGCTGTCACAGGGATGGGGTGCCGTGGGGACAGGGCGGAGAGAGGCACAGTCTTAGCCTCCAGCCGTGGACTCTGCAGGGAGACGGGCCTGGACATGCACCCCCTCCACTCCGTGGGCTGGGGGGCTGCAGAGCCAGGCCGGATCGCCCCACTGGTGCCTCTCCGAGCCGGGTTTCCAGGAATCCCTGGAAAGGAGCGGGAGCGCACCGCGTTCCAAGCCGCGGCCGTGGTTCGGGACGCCTGGCATCTGTTGGTGGCGGTGCTCCTGGGACACAGCTTGTGTTTATGTCGCAGAGGAAAGCCCATATTTCAGGGCAACTGCTGCAGCTTGTGAGGTCAGATCGCCGCCCCCAGCCCCATATGCCCAGGCAGGGTGCCTCGGCCCCCTCGGCGCCGGCGGCCCGAGCCTCATCAGCGGGGGGCCGAGCGGCCGGAGAGCCCCACCGTGGGTCAACTCGCATCCTCAGAATTCTCTCTGAAGAGGGGCAGCCAGGGAGTTTGGGCACCTGCCCCGGCGGGGCCCTCGGCTGGGTGGTGGGGGGTTGCTCTGGGAGGGGCTGCAGAGGGGTAGGGGTGGGCGCTCAGGGAACAAGATCCCGCTCCCGGGGCCTGGGACCAGCCCCTCATCATCAGAAGGACGCTGGAGGGGAAGCAAAGGGCAAGGAAGAGACACAGGATGAAGACTGTACGAAAGGACCCTCTGGGCTAAAATCTGCCCCTTATAGTATCCGGGTGTGGGGGGCACGGGGGGCGGGGGGGCAGCCAGGAGCAGAGTCCAGTCTCCTGCCCAAGACCGTGACCAACACGCTGAGCCCTGTGTGACGCCATCGCCCTCCCCTCTGCCCCCCACTCACCAGGAGCCCCTTTCCCACAGACTGTACCGTAGAGATTTTTCCCTCAGACTCCCCGTGGCCCCTTCTGATCTCTCCTCTCCTCGGCCAAACCTGGCAGCAGCAGGGTCCTCTGGGTCCCCAGGTTCCTGGCACAGAGCTCCCCAAACCTGTGTGCCCTGAGGACCATCTTCCGCTGTTCATCAGGGGGCCCCTCTGTTCACACCTGGGTCTGTGTTAATGGGGTGACTCAGGTGGGTCCCCGGATGGCTGCAGGGGGGCTGGTCTGCAGGGGCCCAAGCACAGGAACAGAGTGGGAACTTCAGCCCCACCTGCCAGGCTGCAGGGAGGCAAGGGGGCTGCAGGTGGAACTTTCTAGAAACTCTTCAACAAGGGGATTTGGTTGGAGGACACGCAGATGTGTGGGGAGGGAGGCGTGCCCGGGAGGGCAGGGGAGGTCCGTGCGCACCCCCGTGCCCTGGCTCTGGGCTTCATTCCCACTTGTCTCTTCCTGGACTGGAGGCTTCGTGACACACTGGAAACTTGAGTTCCTCGAGTCATTCTAGCAAATCACGGAACGTGAAGAGGAGGTTACGGGAAGCCCCAAATTCATAGCAGTTTGGTCAGAAGTACAGGTGGTCCCTGGGACTAGTGACTGGTGTCTGGAGTGGGGGGCGGAGCCCCACTAGTGGGTGGACCGCGGCCGCAGCGCCTGCGTGGACTCCGGCAGTTCGTCCGTCCGAGCGGACTTGCATGTGGCAGCATGGCGGGGAGTGGGAGGCCCGGCTGGGGGGGCTCGTGTTCACCCCCCTCCTGTGCCTCCTGCTCAGCCTGGAGGCTCCCGTCCATCCACCTGTTTGCTCAGTTTAGACCCCGTTGGCCCCCGTGCTCAGCACACGAGCTCGAAGGGGACCTGACCTCATGTGGGGGTCACAGCCTAACGCACAGACTCAGCCACGATCCGTGAGCCTCGGCTGCCCCGACCCCGTGAGGCTGGCCCCTGGTCTGGACCTCGTGCCCAGCTCTCAGGCTGCCGGCGGACCTCCCACCCCCCAAGAACACCCCAAATCTAACACACAACCAAGGGCCTCGCCTCGGGGGGACCCCTCCTCACCTTCCATCCCTTCTGGCGGCCACGGAATCAACAGAGCTGTTTGTGGGTCCTCCGTGACCATTAAGGCTGCTGCCAACTGGTGTGTTACGTTATGTCGATGCATCTTCAGCCGTGGATTTGTTTAGGGCCGTAAATGTATGATTCCGAAGCCCCCTGAGAAACATGTTGAAGGGTATGTGTCAGCAGCAGTGCAGACCACGGGCTTCCTCTCTTGACCTTGAGTAATGATTTAACCTGAAAGACATGAAGCTTGTGGTCAAATGATAATCACCTTTACTTTACTTTTTAGTGCTTATTTATTGTTGAGAGAGAGTGCGGGAGGGGTAGAGAGAGAGGGAGACACAGAATCCGGAGCAGCTCCAGGCTCTGAGCTGTCAGCACAGAGCCCGACGCGGGGCTCGAACCCACGAACCGTGAGATCACGACCTGAGCTGAAGTTGGACGCTTAACCGACTGAGCCCCCCAGGCGCCCCATCTTTACGATAAACATAGGATGTATCTTGAGTTTTTGCATGTGTGTCTTGTCACATCTTGCCAGAAACCAGGTTTGCTGACAGGAGTCCATAAAGGCCGCCTCTCCGGGTGCCGGGTCTGGATGGCACGAGCCTGTAGGACCCACCGGTCACATGTCTCATGGGGTTAGGTCTGAAGAGGCAAATGCGGGCAGAGGGACTGAGTCCACGTTCGAGAGTGAGAGACAGTGTCCCCCCCACAACCGAATAGCCTCAAAGGGGGAACGCAGGTGTTTGCGGGAACACGGGGCAGGCAGGCTGCTCTTCCCCCAGCGTGGTGGCTAGGCTCTGTCTCACCTGGAAGGTGGCGCCAGCCGCACGGCACTGCTCGTGTAAGACACAGACCCCTCAGCGTGGTCTGCGGGCCCCGGCACCTCTCCAGACTCGCTATCGTCCTCTCCACTGTACATCCCAGCATTTATGATCCAAAGTGCCGGTGCCCTGTGGTTGCGCCCCCACCCATGGCACTGCTCTCCTGCCCGGTGATCTGTCTAGGAAGTGCCTGCCCCTTCTGAGCAGTCCGTTTGGACTGTTTTATCCAGAGCAGGTGTCCGGTCCGCTGCCCATCCTGTGCCCTCCCTTCCTCCAGGAAAAACCAGCCTCTCCCCTGGGCAGGGAACCTGCTTCTGCCTATTGTCACTCCAGCACAAAGCCCACCACGCTGACCGCTGATCGACCGAGGAAAGCCACTCAGCGTCCTGCTATGGGGTTTTGCTCTGAGCAAGAAGGACATTTCCTCTCTAGTGACAAAGCTGTCACCAAAGTGTGAGGTCCATGTGAGGAAAACTAAAACACTCCAGTGCCTGAAATCAAAGAAGAATTAAATAAATGGAGAGGTAGTCCATGTTCATGGACAGGAAGACTCAATATTCTCAAGATCTCAATTCTCCCTAACCTTATCTCTAGAGTCAACGCAAGCTTGATAAGAACTCCTGAAAGTCATGTGATGGATTTCAACAAACTGATTGTGAAGTTGACATGGAGAGGCGGGAGACCCAGAATAGCCAACCTAATTCTGAAGAACAAAGTTGGAGGCCTGACAATACCCACCTTCAAGATTTACGACAAAGCTACAGTGATCAAGACAGCGTGCTGGGGGAGGGAAGAGCAAACAGGTCAATGGAGACGTTAGAAATAGGAAATGGGGCCACGTAAATCTAGTCACTGACCTTGAAGGAGCACAGACAGCACGATGGAGCAAAGACAGGCTCTTTGACAACGGCGCTGTGGACCCCCCAGACACCACATGCAGAACAATGAATCTACTCACGGACCTCCCATATTCACGAAAGTTAAGTCGAAGTGGATCATAGACCTAAAATGCAAAACTTTGTATCAAGCTCCTAGAAGATCACGGAAGAGGAAGCCTAGACGACCTTGGTTTGGTGAGGGCATTTGAGACTCGAGCCACAGGCACGACCCGTGAAGGAAATAATTGATGAGCGTTACAGTTAGAACCTTCTGCTCCATGAGAGATGCTGCAAAGAGCGTTAGAAGATAAACCACAGACGGAGAGAAAATGTTTGCAGCACACGTCTGATGAAGGGCCGCTGTCCTAAGTACACAAAGAACTCATAAAACTCAGGAAGAAAACATCCCAAATTACAAAATACCTCACCAAAGATGGAAAATAACATATGAAATGGCTTATTTCAACCCTATTTATGACAAACGGGCACATGACAAGATGCTCCACGTGCTGTGTCATCAGAAAATCACAAGTGAGGACAAGCCACCGCCACACGCCCGTGAGAACGGTGCAGAATCCAGAACCCGGACAGCACGCAGCGCTGGCGAGGACGCAGAGCCGCGGGAGACAGGGCTGTGGCTGCTTACCAAATGAAACATTCTTTTCCCATACAATCCAGAAATCAAATCCTTGGTGTTTACCTAAAGGAGTTGGAAACATGTCTGTACACACACCTGCACCTGTTTCTAGCAGTTTCTTTCATAATCACCAAAACTTGGAAGCAACCAAGTTGTTCTTCAGCAGGTGCGCGGATACACGGCGGTCCATCCAGCCTGGGGGATAGTGCTCAGCACTAAACAGAGACGAGCTATGGAGCCGTGAAAAGATAGGGAGGAGCCTTAAATGCACATCAGGAAGTGAGAGAAGCCCATGAAAAGGGCACCTGCTGTCTGGCTCCAGCCCTACGTCACCTTCTGAGAAAAGCAAACCATGGAGATGGTAGAGGGACCGGCAGCCGCCAGGAGTCGATGGGGAGGATGGGCAGGGGACCACAGAGGAGACTTCTCTGTGCGACATCACAGCCACGGGCGCGTTTGCCCAGACACAAGGAGCGCACGATGCCCAGAGACGGCGTGGACATACCGCCTGCACTTTGGGTGACGACGATGTGCCCACGTGGCTCATCGAGTGTAACCAATGGCCCCACGGGGGGGGGGATGCTGATGGGGGGAAGGGTAGGGGGTGCAGGAAATCTCTGTGCTTTCTTCTCAATTCTGTTAGGAACCTAAAACTTCCCTGAACAAATAGACTTTAAAAAGCATTAAATGACAGAATGTTTCTTTTCCATCGGAGCAGCTGCCAAGTGGAAGACACGTTATGTACCGAAAGGACCGTCAGAAACCAGGCCGAGCATCTCCAGCCTCGCACTGTGACAGGAGCCCGTGTCTGAGACGGCGCCTGCCTGCCGCGCCTCACCCCTGCCCTGCCTCCAGGGGCCGCAAGTGCTCCCGCACGTCACAGCCGAGAGCCTGCAGGTGCCTCTGGCCCCTCTCCTGGGGGTCGGGGACAGCGTGGCCCCTCTCCTGGGGGTCGGGTACAGCGTGGCGGCAGCATCGGCTCTCCCCCCGCCAGCCCTCATTCCGCCATCACCGCCACCACCCGTGAGCCCAGCAGCGGGCGTGCAGAGCGTCATCTGTTGGGAAAGCAGGGGCCCGGCCAACAGAGATGGGTGCAGCGGCTGGGTGTCCGTGCCCGAGCCTCCCCGTGCGGCCTGCCTGGGAGAGAGGCCCTCGGGGCCCCGTCGGTGGGGACACAGACCGGAGAGGGCTGGCGCCCCGAGTCTTAGTACAGCAATCCGTTTCCTCTAAACTGTTGACTCTTCTCCGGAATTGTGGGCTGGCGACGAGCAGGCCCTTGCGTTTGGGTTCGCAGGCCCGAGCCGTATCCCATCCGTGTTCCGGCCTGATTTATCAAGGCTTCCGCCATGAAAGAGGCTTATTTATGGCATTTCTTTCTGCCTTTTTGCGCACAAGCCCAAACCCTCCGTCGCTGCCCATAACACACATAATGGGGCCCGTGGCCAGCCCGGCCGGGCCCCCGCCCGGCTCTCTTCAGAACCTCGCAGCGGGACCCGGGCGACTATTCTTCCCGAGGTCGCCAGGTTTCGGCAGGAGCCGCCGGCGGCCCCGAGCAGGCTATTTAAAAGCCCGCTAACAAGGAGTCTTTGGCTGTTCCGAGCAAACTAACAGAATAGTGCTCTCGTGGGCAACTTATTCATTTTAGTGCCACTCAGAGAGGTCTAAAAAGAGCTGATAAATACTTAAAATCAGAATAATCCTGAGAGCGCTCTACCACACAACTGGTGTTTAATTAGCCTCCAATCCGTGCGAGGGAGGCAGGAGAAAAAGACACCATCGAACCACCGATGTACCCAGACGGCTCTCCCTCCCTGCTGCGCCCCGACCGCCGGGTCTCCTGCCTTGTTTCCCAGCTGGGAGCAAAACTAACCACTGCGTGGTGGCCATAGGGGGCTGGGGGACGCGACGTGGGACTCGCTGTGTCCAGGGTGGCTGACGGCATGTCCACAGGACGCCTTTCCCCACCTGTGAGCCCGGCCAGGAGCCAGGGCTGGGCTTTGGGAGTCAGTCCTCCCTTGGGGGCTGGGCGTGGCTGGGGGGCCCTGGGGACACAGGGGACCACGGGGTGCAGGGCCAGACTTGCAGGCGGAAGGGCCTGCCCCCCCGAGGGCGCCTCACCGGGCCGGGTGCGCGTTCTCCCCTCCTGTGCGGGATCCTGTGGTGCGCAGAGCGGCGGGCGATCTCTACGTCTTGCTGCTCTCGGCCGGCTCGTCGCCAGCCTGGCACTCGCGCTCTCTCCCCCTGGCATGACGTGTGCAGTGCCAGGAAGGGGGTCCTGGATCATCATCTGTGCAGACGTGGCTGCCGCACAGGCCGCAGGAGCCGACGGCGCACGCGGGGATCCGTGTGCAGACTCCAGCGGGAACAGCGTCCGTCCCCAGCAGGTGCGGGGGCTCCGGGAGACCTTGTCCCCGCGCCCGCTCACGGGGGGCGTTCTGTGCGCCCGGCACTCTGTGGGGGCCGGGGGAGAGGGGACAGCGGGGAGGGACGCCCCAGCTGCACGGAGCTCGTGCTCCAGAGGAGGGCGGCGGGGACCAGGCCCCGAAGGGAAGGCACCTCGCGCAGGACGTGGCCCTGGCCGGTGCGCAGAGCACCGCGGGCCGCGGGCGGCTTCTCAGAGGCAGGTGTCACTGCCACGTTCTGGAGGCGCGCAGTCCCTGTGTCTCCCCAGGTCTCGACGACCGGCCTCTTGCCGGGTCCTGTGGTGGAGAGGGGGGCTCGAGGGGCCTCTTTACAGGGACAGGTGAGCCCTCCACCCTCACGACCTCCTCCCCCACAGAGGCCTGCTTCCCCACACGCGGCAGAGGGATTCGGGGTGGGGGCCCCGGTGGGAAGGGGGGCGGCAGGTGGGCGGCTGAGGGCGCCAGGGCGGGAGGCCCGAGGCCCCGTGGCTGGCTGCGAAGGCGCGAGGGAAGAGAGGCGGGCGAGGCCGGGAGGGACGGGCCCGGGCCTGCACGCCCTCGTCACCCTGCGCCTCCCAGGCACAGGGGAGTCTGTGCAGGGGAGGCCGCGACCCTGGCAGCGGCGCTGAGGTCAGAGGAGCGGCGGCCAGGCAGGGCCGCGAGGTGGGGAACTGCCCTAAGGCCCTCGTGTAGGACGGCGGGAGGGCCACGTAGAGGCTCCCGAGGTGACGTCCAGGACGCTTCAGCCTCAGGAGCCGGGGGGGGGGGGGGCAGCGGAAGGGAGACGAGGCCTCCAGCGGGGAACCACGGAAGCGAGCGAGCCACGGGGGGGAAGTGCATCAGGCAGAGGAGCGCAGGGTGGACACTGGGCTCAGCAACACGGTGGCCCCGGTGGCCGCCACCAGAGCAGGCTTAGTGGAGCAGCGGCCAAAAGCCCAATTCATTCATTCATTCATTCCCTCCTGACTTCCTTCCTCCTCCCCCTCCCCTGTCTCCTCCCTCCCCCTCACGGACTCAGTGACTCCCTTACCCCCTCTCCCTCCACCTCCGCCCTCCCTCCCTCCCCGGACAATTGTCACTGAAGGCTTATTATGTGCCAGAGCGGGTTCTGGGTACCTGGGGGCACATCTGGAACAAACAGGTGAGCGGCCCCCCATGGGGCTTGCACCCCCACTAGCGCAGGACCAGGCACACGGTAAGTGATGACTCATCTGGGGCAGGCGGAGCGTAGAGGCTGTGACCCCCGGAGGCTGAGCCCCTGCCCGGGGCCTGGCCTGCCACCCCCCTCAGCTGGGGAGGAAAGTTCCATAACAGCTTTCACTGGCTGGTGTCCCCTCTCTGAGGAGGACGGGACCCCCGGTCCCTGCCCCCCTGCCCCCCTGCCCCCTGTCCCCAGCCCCCCGGCCCCTGCCCCCCGCCCCCCTGCCCCCAGGCCCTGCCCCCTTCAGTACAGCCTGAGGCCCTGCAGGAGGGGGGGACCTTGGGAGCCGAGTCTCCACTGGCACTGGCTCCAGCGGCACATCCTCCCCGGGGCCTCCGCTTCACCCCACCAGACGCTCTGTCCCCCTCCTCACACCCAGGAGAGCGGGACTGCCTGGCACGCCACAGGGAATGGGAAAATCAACGCTCCTAGCAAGGAGGAGGCAGGGCAAGCAGGGGTGAGGGCAGAGACCCCCCAAGAGGGCGAGGGAGGGCGCTGGGAGCTGGTGCTCAGGATGCTGAGTGGAGCACAGAGCCACGTGCACAGGCCACGGGGTCAACGGGCAATCAGCACACTGTCCCTCCCAATAGTGACAGGAGAGGGCACATGGGTCACCACCAGAGTGACGGCTTCGTGTGTTTGTGTAAAAGAGAACTCAGACCAACTCTGGGAGCGCAAGAGAGACCGGGCCTCTGGGGGACCCAGCACCCACCTGGGAGAGACTGAGGAATTACGGTAAGGACCCAGCACCCATCAGGAGGGGAGAGGGGCTTGAGGGGGTCTGCATCCCCACGGAGGGGATGCAGAGCTGGGGACAGCGCTCCACTCCCCTGGATCGCGCAGGCCAAGCCGCCACGTTTCCGCTGCTGCCGGGTTGGTGGGGGGCAGTAGGTGCTCCGTGGGCCTCTGGGTCACCTATCAGTGCAGTGAAGTGTCCAGACTTCCGAAGGCTCTTGCGTTTCCCCCCGTGGGAGAACAGCTCCCCGCCGCCCAGGTACTCACAGCGAGAGAGCAGGGCTCTGCCTGGAGCCCGTTTCTTCCCTGTAATCTAATCACAGCACGTTTGCCAGCGCCCAGGCCGTGCAGCCGAGCCGCTCATCCCTCGAGGTGCGGCGCCTCCCCCCCCACCCCGCCCCGCACCCCTCCTTGAATATGCCTCGCGCTTCCGTGCGGGTTTAATTTGGGGGTAAAGCCTGGATTGCCGAATCGGTCCACAAGGAAGTTGGAAGGTGACTGGTTTGATGGAATCACTTTACTTGGATTTTGAAATCTGGAGCCTCCCCGCCACTCCCACCCAGGCACCCTCTCTCTCTCCATCCCTGCTTTGGTGAGGCCCACCAAGGACACGCAGCCTGTGCCCAGCCTGCCAGCCTCTCTGATCGGGCGGTTCTTAAGATAACAAAGTGTAGGGAAGGTGCTAAGTCAAAAGATATGCCTTTAAAATAATATGTATCTATTTCTCCCTGGTGTACTTTTATTTTGCAACATTCTAGAACTACTGTGAGCAACAGAGAATTAAATTCTCCTGCGACCTATACCCGGAAGTTCCAACCATTAATGCTTTAGTATAGTCTCATTTTTATTTTTCCTAGATGTTTCTTTTTTCTATATTCTGCCTCAAACCAACTCCAGACCCAGTTTGTTCCTGTGGCTCCCACACCCAGTGGGGCACCTGCTCCCGGTAGGCGGCCAGCACCCATCGGCCCCTCCCTGGCTGCTTAAAAGACTGGGTGTTCCAGCCGTGAAGGCCCAAACTCCACCGTGTGCCCCACGAGGGCCTGGGCGGCTGCGGGACCCTCCCCGTCTCCCCAAACTCCTATTCTGTCTCGTTCCTTCCATCAGCTACTGACCAAGGCTGTTTGCACATGCAATTCCCCTGCCCGGGAGGGTCTACACTGCAAGGCATCTCGTGACCCCTGCCCAGGTGCACACCTCCAGCTGCCCTCCTGGGGCAGCCCTCCCACCTCCCCACCTCCCCGACCTCCAACCAGGCAGGGGCCCGGGGGCTGTCTCTCTGGCTCACTCGTCGCCACAGGTCAGCATGCCAGCTGCCGGCGCCCAGCTGCCCGGAGGACAAGACCACGCCTGCCTTACCCACTCCCGTCCCCAGCAGAGACCTCCCCCCACTCCCTATGGGGCCGTGGCCGCTTCTATCGTCTCGCTTAGCGCAGCCCGACGGGAACACGAGGGAAGACCGCACTACGCCAGGGAGGGGAGCCCCCCTAGGAAGACACCGTGGCCCGCATGAGCCAGGGAGGCACAGACAGCCCAGAGCTAGGTGAAGGCCGAGTCAGCAGGAACGAACACAACCAGTCTTGCTGGTGAGGTTAACAGGCGTCTGAGACGGTCCCCAAGGGCTGCGCCCTGGAAGCGGCCAGACGACGATCCCGTTAATCACACTAGGATGGATCCAGGGAGAAAGAGCCAGTGAGACCTGTGCTGCGGGAAGCGGACGCCATGTAGGAAGTTGGGGTGAAGATGTAGTTTGGGGGACCCCGCAGGGGACAGGTATCTGAGCTGACGGGAGGGGTCCCCCAGGAGAGAGGTCAGAGCAGATGGCACAGGGCTGAGCCCCAACAGGAAAAGACGGTCTCCGGGGCTGTGAGGGGCGCGCCGAACAGGTGCGAGGGGTGGGCTGGTGGGCAGAGCCCGCGGGGCCACCGGAGGCCCCTCCGAGTTCACCACGGCCCTCCCTCCATCGGCTCCGTAGCAGCATTTCCTTGACTGTTATTCTCAGAAATAGTCTTCAGTTAACACTAACAAAACTGCACCAGATCCAGGTTCAATTTTGGGAAAAAGTTGCTCATTTTGGAATACGTGCTCTGTTGGGAAAAAATAATGACCCACAATTGATGGACAGAATCCAAGATATGAAAGGCATGGGCTCCGTTAAAGGGGGGCCGAAAACCCCAGGCAGCCATCCACCTGGACACAGAGCTCAGGGGGTGAAGGGGCTCCGCCCCTCATCCTCCTTGGTCTCGAGCCACCGAGCCACCGTCCCTCGGTGTCCCCGCAGGAGCCACAACTGTCCAGAGCGAGGCTGAGCCCAGCCTCAGAGGCAGAGACTGTGCCCCGTCCTCAGGGGGCGGCCCGTCCACGCGCAGCACCGCGTGCTCTGTGCTGGGCTCAGGTCCCTGTGACCCCAGCCCCCAGACAGCCCAGACCTGCAGATAGAAACGGATCTCACACCAGCGGAGGTGAGCGTGCAGCGGGCTGCGGAGGGGCCGTGGCGGTCTCGGACGAGGCAGGCAGAGCCACGCCGCCAGGGCACTGGCGGTGAGGCCGGTCTTGAGAAGCGAGCAGATCCCTCCCTCCCCCCACATACTCCACGCTGGCCCCGCACACGGAGGCGCTGATAACACTGGGGAGGGGGGCTCGGCAAACCAAACAGAAACCGAAATAATCGCTGACCCTACTCATCTTCCACGACTCAGCATGTGCATTGTCCCCCCGGGGACACCAGGCTGGGCCACCTTTCGTCAGGGTGCTCTCGAGCCCTGCAAGGAGGCTGGGTCACCGTGCACGTCCACCAGGACAGAGGTTAGCAGCTAAGTGTCTGCACCCCCGTACGGAGGTGTGATTAGCAGGAAGTGCACCGTGCGTCCCCCCCGCCGAGACTGAGCTCACGTGCACCCACAAAACCACCCCCACCGCCTGTGCCCAGACGCTTCCTTTGATATAACTGTGTGTGTGTGTGTGTGTGTGTGTGTGTGATAAGAACACCTAACACGAGATCTACTCTCTTAGCGAATGTTTAAGTTAGCAACACGGCATTAGCTGCACACACTAACGCTGTTTAGCAAGTTTCTGAAGGTTACTTGCCCTACAACCTGAAGCTTCACCCACTTTTACCAACACCCCTGTGTTCCGCCCTCCCCACCCCTGCAGCCGCCGCTCTGTTCTCTGCTTCGAAGGGTCTATTTCAATTTCTTTTTAAGTTTACTTATTTATTTTGAGAGACAGAGAGAGGGTAAGTGGGGAGGGGCAGAGAGAGAGGGAGACACAGAGTCCCAAGCAGGCTCAGCGCCGTCAGTTCCGAGCCGGACATGGGGCTCCATCTCATGAACCCGGAGATCATGACTGAGCCGAAACCAAGAGTCAGACGCGTAACTGACTGAGCCCCCCAGGCACCCCGGGTCTGACTATTTTAGTGCACGTGTCATTGAGATCAGGCCGTATCTGCTTTTCTGGCCGGGCTATTTCCCTCAGCGCCGCCCTCTGGGTCCCCCCGTGTTGTCAGAAACGGCAGGACTTCCTTCCTCTGTAAGGCGGAGTAATATCCCCTTGCCCTATGCACCACCTCATCCGCCAGCCGCCCACGGCCGTGTAGACGGCTTCCACGTCCCGCCCTGTGTGGGCAGGGCTGCAGCGAACATGGCGCAGGCGTCCCGTTGACACTCAGATCCCAACGATCAACTGACTGACTCCCACCTTGATTTCAGTGACGAGAGAAGCACGTGGGACCCAGGTCTCCGAAAAGAGCATGTTCCCAGGCTCCCTGATACGAGAGGGCCTCTGCCTCTGACCGGCCTTTGCCTTGGAGTCTCGGCCTCCAGGAGGCAGGGCCCCACCTCCCCCCACCCCTGCAGGTGCCCCCGACCCAGAGGAGCTCAGGCTGCACCTGGTGGTGGGTCGCAGAGGTGAGTGGGGGAGGGACGCAGCTCCTGCCTCTGATGCGAGCGGCCTGCTCGGTGGGCGAGGTGACAGTCCCTGAGCAGGGGTGGCCTGAGTGTCCCCGCAGTTCTGAGCGGGCACCCACAGGAGGAGTGGGAGGGAGAGGCCCGGCGGGGACGGGGTGGTGCTCTCGGCCTTGTGCTCAGATGCGTCTCTGTATCGGCCTAGGAGACAATGACGTCTCTGCTTCGACGCTGTTTCCAGAAGGCGCTGGGGTTGCGATCTGTTACAACAGGCCTGTTACAAGGAAGGAGACTGAGGTGTCCCTGCCCTGGGGCAGCCGCCCATGGGGGTTTGGGGCACTGCAGGCTCCCGTCAGCCAGTCAATCACAAAATCACCCAGGGAATGAGGCGGGCAGCAAATCCTGAGGGACTCACAGAAGCTCAGCTCCTGGGAAGAGGGGCCGAGAGCCTTTCCTCTACGGTGACACCAGCCTCACGAGCAGGCTTGCAGCCGCGCACACTTCCAGCAAAGGGGAACCCTGCTGTCTGGGTGGGCCCAGCTGTCTGCAGTGAGCCCCCAGGGCAGCGCGGGCTGGCTTCCTCTCGTCTTCTCTTGGGCCAGGGTCCCCCCCGAGCCCCTGGAGCCTGAACAGAGGGGAAGGAGGGAGAAGGGGGCGGGACTGGGAGCTGGGGTCTCCCAGCTCAGGGGTCAGAGCCTGCTCGGAGCCCTGAGCTCCGCCTGCCAAGGGGAGGGGCTCCGGTGTGAGGCTCACCGCCCTTCGGTCCCAGAGCTAACGACTTCCAGGGCGATCGATAAAGGAAGACGTCTCCATCTTCCCCTAGTTTTTTACAGAATCTGTAATATCCTTACAGGATGACAGGGCACCCTCCCGTCCTCCCCAGCGCCTGGCGTCAGCCCCACGAGGGTGCCCATGGGGGACCAGGGATGTTGGGCCCTCAGGGGGAGGCTCGGGGAGGGCCCCCAGGAGAACTGAGCCCCAGGGGCCGCTCCTCTGCCTCTGGACCCACCCAGTCTGTCCCCTCTTGACTTCACAGGTGCCTGGCGGGGGGAGGCAAGCACCCCCAGGTGGCCTGTGCGCCCACCCACCCAGCGATATGGATGTGGAGGCTTAACGGAAAGTGGAGACGACAGATTTAAGGAGCAGATGGCTTGAACCATTTGGATCCTGTCGTTCGTTGGCCTGATGTGACATGAAAACACCCCAAATACCAGGGTTTAATTAGCAAGTGAATAACAAGATAACAAGTCAGCAGCCGCCTGGGTCCTGAGGAGGCACGCGGGGCTGGCCTTGGTGCTGCGGGGCCACCAAGCTCTGTGACCTTGGGAGGTCACCTCGGCTTGGAGGACACGCTCCCCTCCCCCATGAGGGGACCCAGTTGTGTCTGTGACAGTCACGTGGAAGCCGGAACCCCGCAGGCAGGGGCCTGGCACAGGGTGACCGGGGTTCACGTCGCCATCATCACCCGCCTCCTTGGGATCAGCTTCCAGTGACGCTAATGAGCCCGCACAGAGGACGTGCGGGGACCCTCCTGCCCCCGAGGCAACAGTGGCCGCACAGTGGGCAGCTGGGGGCCAGCAACTGATTTCTGGAAGCTGCTATGTTGATGTGAAGTCGATGAATATTCTAGAGTTTGATGAAGGCTGGAAAGAAAGAGGAGAGACATTCTAGGGGCTGAGGCTCTGCAACGAGAAGCCGACATCTCCGAGGACGGGCCCCTGCCCCACGCGGCACTTTGGAAGCAGGGGTCAGACGGCTGGTCAGACTCGGGGATCGGGCAGTTGGAATCGCCCCAGGTGGGGGGAGCACAGAGCGCGGGGCCTGGAGGACCACAGATGACACGTCGCCGAGGGTGGCAGGTGCCACGGTCATGGGCTCAGACACCAGGCTCCCCATCGTCCCTCGGAAACCACTCACAGGGAGCACTGTACCCTGTGGTGCCACTGAACGGTCACTTCAGCCCTGGGAGGTGCCATATTCATGTCCTGGGGTGGCCTTGATGAAGCCCCACAGACAGGGAGGGGAGGGGGCTCAAACCACGTTTACTTCCTCACGGTTCTAGAGGCTGAAAGTTCAGATCACGGCGTGGGCAGGGCTGGGTCCTTCTGAGCCCCTCCCCATGTCCCCACGTGGCCGACCGTCTGCGTGTCTGTGTCCTGACCTCCTCTTCTTATAAGGACCCCATCATGTTGGATCAGGGCCTCCCCCATAGTACCTCCTTCTACCTTAATCTCCTTTTTAAAGACCTTGTCTCCACGGGGATCTGTGGTCCTGGGCGTTAGGACTTCAACCTATGGATTTGGGGGGGATACAGTTCCCCCCATGACAGCTGGGTTATGATCCAAAGGAAACAGCGCCTTCGAGGACTGATGACCTAAGGCCACATCAGGCTGGCTGACCTGGTCGGCCTCCGTGTCCTTGGCTACAAAAACCAGTCGTGTAACTAACAGGCTGTGCCCCTGGCCCAGGGCGGGTCGTGTCCCTGACCTCCCAGAGCCTGCCTTCTCGTGGGTTAACGGTGCTTCCCTGGCAGGAGTAACCGAGTTCACGGGCCCAGGGCCGCCGTGAGGACCGCCGTGTGGGCTGCCCCGTGAACGTCGTGTGGACCGCCCCGTGGACCGCCCCGTGGACCGCCCCGTGAACGTCGTGTGGACCGCCCCGTGGACGTCGTGTGGACCGCCCCGTGGACCGCCCCGTGGACGTCGTGTGGACCGCCCCGTGGACGTCGTGTGGACCGTCCCGTGGACCGCCCCGTGGACGTCGTGTGGACCGCCCCGTGGACCGCCCCGTGGACCGCCCCGTGGACCCGTGGACCGCCCCGGGCCTGGCCTGCTGTGCTGCCCACACCTGCCTTCCGGACGGACACCCGACTCCTCCTCCGCGTGCAGCCCCACCTCCAAGGCCGAGAGGCTGACGTCTGTCTTCCTGTCCGTCCAAGTTAGGGCTGAAGACAAGCCACCTGAGAAGCTTCAGGCTCCTTCCTGGAACATCAGAAGCAAAAGGCCTGCAAAGGGCAAGGCTCGGGGGCAGGGACCACGCACGAGGGGCCGCCGGCCACCAGGACGAAGGGGGGTGCTGCCCTCCGTGCCCCTGAGGGGGCGGGAAGAGGAGCCCGGGGGCCACAGGACTTCGGGGACGCAGGTGTGAGGGACACAGCGGGGAGGGGCCGCTGTGGCCGCCACAGCCCAGGCCCGTGGACAGGAAATGGTCCAAAGAGGCAGGGTTTTTGGAGCACGAGGGAGGTGGCCACGCAGAGGGAGTTCCCACCGCCCAGGCCAGGGCTGTGAAACGAGCGAGGGAGGGGACGCGCTCCTGCCCAGTGGTGCTGCCCGCCCCTCCCCCAGCCTCCTTCTCCGGAAGCACAGAGCGATGCCCGTGGGGCCTCCTGGTGGACGGGGCGCCACTGATCATTTGTTTCCTCCAGTGACGTCTCTCTCACCACCTGCGTGGGTTCAGCCCACGGCAGTTAGGTGCAGGGTCCCCCATTGTGCGGCTCTCGTTCTGGTGCTTCCAAACCGGGCGAGGCTGCTGGGTGACAGGCCCGACTCCACCCTGCATGGGGCCCCATGACGCCTGTGCATTTCCCTTCAGACTCATCTGGAATTTCGGTTTTTGACAGAAGATCCCAGCAAAGGGGGTGCCTGTTCAATTGCCGTGAGCCCGAGGGGCCCCCACAGGGCAGGAAGAGCAGGCACCCGGTGCTCACTCGGAACAGCAGCCAAAGCAGCGGGCGGCCCGGCCGTGTCCACAGTGCCCTGGGGTCCACCTCGCCCGCCCTCCGCATCGGCAGGCGCGGCCCGCTGTGCGGCGTGTGTGCGGGTGAGGGCGTGCCCGACTCAGCACCACACCTTCCTGGTGGTTGTGCAGAACCTCCGTACGGACCTTCATCCTCCTAACTGCGGATCAGATGCTCCCGGCGGAGGATTTTCTAAAGGGAAATCTCCTCACGGGGACCCGGGGCCAGGGCACCGAGCACCGACCCTGACACCCTAGGGCCCGGCCGACGCTGGGCAGACAGAGGCACGTGCTTGTCCGTGTCCTCCCTCCGGAGGCCACAGCGGAGACTCAGAGGGGCAGGGGGGCGGGAGAGGGGTCCGTGGACTGAGCCCGGGCACGCACGCGCAGCGCTGGGGGAGCCGCGCAGGCGTCAGGGCCTCCCACACGTGTCCCCGTGGCTCGTCCCTCTTGCCACCCAGGCGTCTGTTACACCGGCGCATCCCCACGGGGCCCCGAGCCGGCCCCCCGCCGCGGGCCGCCCGCTCTCTCGTCGGCTCCCTTCCTCCCCGCCGCTGCGCGTCTCAGCTCCCCGAGTCTCCCCACCAGCCTCTGCCTCCGGCGCTCGGAACAGACGCCGGCAGCTCGCGACTTCCCGACACCTGCCGTCTGGCCGGACGCGTGCCTGCAGGGCTGCGTCTGGAGGGAAGGCAGAGAGGCGTCTCCGAGTGGGAGCGGGGTTCGTGTGAGCGAAGGCACAGAGGTGACAGCCGCCAAGGCAGCGAGGACGGGGACCGTCAGCTGGGGCAGGGCTGCCGCGCCCTGGACTCCGGCTCCAGAGCGTCCAGGGTGAGGAGGAACAGCTGACTCCTACAAATCCGAAGGAAGAAGCCCAGAGATGGGCCCGTTTTCCGTCAGGACCACGGCGCCCCTTCCGGGGCCGAGAAGTGCTCAGGCCCTGGGCTCTCAAAGTTGGAGAGGACAGTGTGCCTGCTTTCCTGTGGCCCAGGGTCCAGCTGGCGATGTGACAGACGCTACCTGTCATGGGGGCTGAGGCAGTGGCAGGTGTGTTTGCGGGGGCAGAGCCAGAGCAGCGGGGCGTGACCCGGGCTCACCCGTCAGCCGGAGAGCAGTGCTGCCCGTGCACAGCCAAGCGCGGGGACACCGGGGTGCTGGACGCCGTGCCCAGTCCTGTCCTGGTCGGTGGGGAGGCGTGCGAGATGCCAGATCTGTGACACGCCCGGCCAAAAGTGCGGCGGGAACTCAGCATTTTGGGAGCAGGGGTGGGGGCAGAGGAAGAGAGCCAAGAAGAGGGAGGAGACGGTGTCAGAGAAGGCAGAGCGGACACTGCAGGAAGTCGCTGCCCGTGAACTGAGGGTGACATCCCCCTTCTAATGTGCTTCCCAGGAGCTCAGGGCCTCAACGGCTTGATGGCATAGGATTTGTCCGTTTGTGTCTCCACTCTTCCCAGGGCATTGAATGCCGCATCCACTGACTCTTAGCTTCCTTGAGACCAAGGAGAGGGAAGAGTCTAGAGGTCAAGGTTGAAGGCCCGTATCTGCCTGGCAGCCAGGTGACCTTGGGTGTCACCTCCTCTGCCACCTACACTCCTCTACAGAACAAGCACTAAGCCCATCTGGGGGCTGTCCAGGACACGGGCGGCTGGTCTTCGCTGACCGTAAGACCCTTTGCAAATGTGAGCTGTTACTGTTGCATGTCTTCCCTTGGAGCCTAGAAGAACCTTGTAGAACCTGCATGAAACACTGAAATAAATTAGGTTCCATCTGCTCCTCGATGTGGGAGCAGGTGTAACGGACTTTCCTGACTCTCACGCAGCCATTTTAAGTGAAAAGAACAACGGGTCCCATTTGAATCCTTCATTATTTTGGAAACAATTGTTGCTCAAGTTCATGTCGGGATCCTCAGGATAAAACATTCCCACATTTGATCAGTCTTAGCTGGCAGTCCGGGTCGGAGGCAGCCCCCTGCTGGGGTCAGGTCTTCCGGGGGAGCCCCTGGAGGGCAGGTTGTGGGGCGGCCCGAGAAGCGCTGGGTCAGGGGGACAGAAGACCTTCTGGAGCCCTCGACCAGCGTCCCAGAGGGTGGCGGGCTCCCCTGCTCAGGTCCAGTGGGGCAACCGGTCTCCCAGCCTCTGGGACATTCCTGCTCCCCGTGCGGACATCTTGTGAGTAGAGTCCTGACATTTCAGGGCTGGCGGGAACCTCGAGAGGCTGCCCGCTCTAAGCAGTCGTTAAATAACAAAAATTCAGCCAAGTGTGTTTCTAAGATCTGACCGGCTTCATTAATCGACTCTGTAAGTTAGGGGAAGGTCCAAAGGGCTAAGAAAGGAACGGTTTTTAAAGGTAGAGAGGGAGCGGGGAAGAGGAAATGGTCAGCAGCGAGCCCACTGTTTCAGGCCAGGGTGCCATCCTGGAGGCGGCGGAAGGGGTCTATCTTAGTGCTGACCAGGAGACCCCCGTGCTGACCGGGTACACTTTGCATTTCTGAGTGGACTGAACCTGCTGTCAGGTTAGGTGTTAGGTCTCGGTTTACTGACTTGGGGACCTAACCTAAGTGACGCCATTTTGGGCCCTTGGTTTTCTTCTGCATGTCGCACCGTGTGTCCGGCAGGACCTGGATTTCCCCAGAGAGGGGGGCGCGGGGCTCCAGGACCACCCAGCAGGAGGAGCCTTCCGCGGGCATGGCAGATCCCCCCGCCTCGGGGCCCCCAAAGCCACGTTTACAGTCCACCCAAGAGAAAAGACACACAGGAAAACTTGGATTGCAAGTAACTCGTTCCGCGAGTGTTCTGTAAGACGGAGCGTTTCTGATAAATTTTAACCTGATAAGCACGCGATGTCTTGCTTATCGATACCAGTCGTACGGGACGCCAAATGTCACATGATCACGACGGAGCCAGTGCTTCCTGAAATTCCCTTTGATAGACGAATGCTTTGGATTATTAGCGCACTTCCCGAATCACGCTCGCAAACCAAGGTTTTACAGTAAAGAACAGCACTTGAAGCCGGGCAGGCGGGTCTACTCCCGTCCCAACTGCCCAGGCCTCGCCGACCTCCTGTTGTTTTCTAGAAACAAGAGCTCGGGGCTCCCACCACAACATGGCCTCTCCCCTGGTCTCCCCTCTGCAGCCTACTTAGAATTTAAGCCACAACCCAGAGAAAAACTCAGGACAAGAGCAGGCTGTGGTCGCCAGCAGCAGTGCATGTAAAGCAATTTTGCCGACGGAGCAAAACCATCAGGAAGCCAGCAGACGGGGGGGCTGAGGGGCTTTAATCGGCCAAATGGCTGGTGCCCTACCAACGTGACTTCTTTTCTGTTGGATGTTCCCCGATGGCCGTTCTTCATCCGAGGAAGAGAGGAACCAGAGACCTCACCAAGCACTTTCACTATTGATTCTGGGGGACTCGTTGACGAATGCAGCTGTTTGGCACGGGGGCCCCGGGGGGTGGCAGGATATCTCAGGTCTGGGGTTGAATCAGGAGCTGACGTGGGTATTCCTGGAAGGGGGATGGGAAGACGTGTCCAAAGGCATCTGTCTTTTGTGGAGATAAACCTCTCAATCTGGGTAGGAAACCTCACCTTACGACCGGCACCTAATTCACGGTAACATTTTAGAAAGGTCTTACTGTGTTGAATTAAAAAACATTCTCAGTCTTCATCCCCCGGTTCCTGGCACAGAGCTCCCCAAACCCTGGGTGCCCTGAGGACCATCTTTCGCCGTTCATCAGGGGCCCCTCTGTTCACACCTTGGTCTATGCTTGTGGGGTGACTCAGGTGGGCCCCCGGATGGCTGCAGGGGGGCTGGTCTGCAGGGGCCCAAGCACAGGAACAGAGTGGGAACTTCAGCCCCACCTGCCAGGCTGCAGGGAGTCCAGGAAGCTACAGGTGGAACTTTCTAGAAACTCTTCAACAAGGGGATTTGGTCGGAGGACACGCGGACGTGTCGGGAGGGAGGTGTGCCTGGGAGGGCAGGGGAGGTCCGTGCGCACCCCCGTGCCCTGGCTCTGGGCTTCATTCCCACTTGTCTCTTCCTGGATTGGAGGCTTTGTGATACACTGGAAATGGCAGCGAGGGTTTCTCTGAGTTCCTCGAGTCGTTCTAGCAAATCACGGAAGTGAGGAGAAGATCATGGGAAGCCCCGGTGTGTGGTTGGTCAGGAGAAGTGTGGACAGGGGTTGGGGTAGGAGGTGGGGCCGTCCTGGGGGGTCCACACGTGGTCAGAGCGGACGCCCCGCCGGCACTGGAGGACTGGGGGGTTGGTTGGTATCAGAAAATACCACACACATAGTCCCGATGTGATCCCGGCTGCTCGCCCAGCAGGCAGGGCCATTTCCTGGGCAGGTCAGAGCTCCCTGGACTCTGTATCCACGTGGGGCGTCCCGTTGAAGATCAACATTAATGCCCTGGAGGTGCACCCAGTGATCCTGGCCGCCTGGAGAGAGCCAGTCCCTGGTCGTGCAAACGGCTGACGGAACTGGGAAAGAAGAGAGCAAGCACAGTCAGGGGCAGGTCAGTGACCCGAAGGGAGCCGACCCCTTTTATTCAGGGACCTCAGCCACCTGGCCCAGCCATCTGGTTAGGGGCTGCTATCCTCACCTGCCCGGAGTAAACGATACCGCACGCACCCCTGTGGGCTTTCCAGGTCCAATCCTGCACGGCCATCCGCCCCCCTACTTGTCGAGGAGACAACTGCCCCACGGCCGGGCTCCGCGTCCTCGGAGAAATCACTGGCCCCTCCACCGCTGACATCCTGAAGAGCATCTTTGCAATGACTCTGCACTGAATGTGCTTTCCTCGTTTACACGATCCCATCCTTTCTTCTCCAAGGAGTTACCAGGGGTGGGGACACACGGAAGAGCCTGCGGGTGATCGGGCCCGAGTCACATGAGATTGCCAGCAGCCCCGTCACTTCTGGGGCTGATTTGCCCCTCATCATCCTCCCAGCCCACACCGCCGGGCGCGCTCTGTGCTACGGGCACGGACAGACGCATCTCGGAGCCCACCGTGGCTGCTATAAAACATAGCTGTTCCTAGAGGTGAAGGGACACTGGTGGTCTGGGGGCCCAGAAGGGCACAAGGGCCGTCCTGCCTCCCATCCCCCGGACCACGAGAGACCCCTCCATTAATAGGAGCCCCTCCCTCCTTCCTGGGAACATCTGATGGCACATGGGCCCACGTAGCCCCTACAAACTCTCATCACAAAAATTCTGTACAAGGAGCACTCCTCTGGGGCTGTTCCCAACTGACAGGCAGTCGTGAGTGTTTACGGGAGCCTCTGATTCGGTGCTCAGGAGGGCGGGTCCTCGCGGGGTATAGGCTTTCTGCTCCGAAGCATCAACAGTTGTGCAGCTGTGTCCTTCGGCTCCTGTCTCAGGCATCTGCGTGCCATCCAGTAAGAACACAAACCTGTGTGCCCAGACACCCCTCCACACACATGTATGCACACACACACACACGTGCACCCACACCACACACATCACGGGCCGCTACCTCCCCAACTAACACCAGTCCAGATGCCCACCCTTCGGACAATGCCCGGACTCTGGAGGGCAGGCGTGATGTATGTGACACTTTCCTCTGTGCTGGATCCAGAGCCCGAGGGCCCCGGGCTTCAGCACACCTCAGACAAGCTCGGCTTTGAGTCCAAAGTTTCATTTCCAAACTCGGAATTAGAAAATTGAAGCTGGCCCAAAATGTCTCATCCCTGCAGGAAACAGGCAAAAGCATTCTAAATGTAAAAACAGAAGCTGAGAACACACACAACATAACACATTCTGGGGATTAAATAAAGAGAAGTATGAAAAAGAGAGCCAGGAAAGATGGCTCTTTCACACACTCGTATTTACTCGAGGTGTCGGGGCGGCCCCTCCGCGGGCGGAGAGGAGGGTGGGCGGGTGGAGAGCTTCCAGAAGAGGGGTCAGGACAGAGGGGCTGTCGCAGGGAAGGCATATGGAGAAGCCTAGAAATGGGTTAGCCTGACCCACTTTAAAGAAAAACGAAAAACGCATACAGCACACAGGGATGAAAGGCATTTCCATCCTCGACGATTGGAAGACTTCTCCTCAATTAACTAGAAGCGCGACCCGCAGTTCCCGGCACTCTGAAAATCACTGCGATGTTCCGGAAAAATAAATTATTGCCCTGCCATTCTCAAACTTAAAGCATGTTAATGAGGGGCACCTGGGTGACTCTGTCAGTTAAGCATTCGACTTTCGCTCAGGTCATGATCTTGCGGTTCATGAGTTTGAGCCTTGCATTGCGTTGCGCTCCGTGCTGACAGCTCGGAGCCTGGAGCTGCTTCAGATTCTGTGTCTCCCTCTCTCTGCCCCTCCCCTGCTCCTTCTCTGTCTCTTAAAAATAAATAAATTAAAAAATTTTTTAATGTTGATAAAAAGAAAAGAAAAACGAAGGTCGCAGGTGGAGCTGGAATCCAACATCCTTGCGTGGGTGAGGCTGCCTGAAGCATCTTCCAGCAGCTCCGAAGCACAGCCCTGAGTGCGATGGCCGTCCCACAGGGCAGCTCCCTCCCGGTCCGGGGTCCTCGTCGGTAGGGTGCAGGGTTCCCCTGGGTCCTAAGGAGATAAACCCCCGTCTGGGTTTGCTCCAGAGCAAGAGTCCCGAGGAGTCCCTCCATCCTTCACGTTGCTTACCGACCAGGGTGTGAGAGAATGTTCCACCTCGCTCCTGCGCATCAGGGACCCGTCACACCTTCACCAGAGCCTCGCCTCCCAGACTTCCTTTAGGGATGGGACCAAAACGTGAGAGCCTTCTGCCGTAGCCCTGAATGAAATACTTGCGGATGTCAGAGCAGAGGAAGGGAGAAGAATACATTTTTGGTTCATTAAAGATTTAATCAAATGGTTTACACGATCAGGGGCTCCCGAGCATATGGGGAACTCGATGGCCCGCTAGCCGCACAGGCTGGTGTGAAGATCTGCCGAGCAGCTCGTGTTGGCCACGCCGGGACGAGCAGAAGAACATATTGCAGTCCAGATAAACAATTATTTTTCTTGTAAAACAATCAGGGGAATGAACTGGAAAGAGAAGAGCCAAGTGGGCTTTTCATCCCATCCGATGCCG
The DNA here is from genome assembly GCF_003009895.1 of Hyaena hyaena. Classification (NCBI taxonomy): domain Eukaryota; kingdom Metazoa; phylum Chordata; class Mammalia; order Carnivora; family Hyaenidae; genus Hyaena; species Hyaena hyaena. The sequence goes on along the minus strand of NW_024080636.1, from coordinate 6,961,403 downwards.
CTCGCTCGCCCGCTGCTGGGGGCTGGGTGACGAGACAGCTCCTTGAGCTGGGGCGCCGTGACCCACTGAGCACTCAGCGGCCGGCAGTGAGTAACAGGTGCAGGGCGCTCCGGTGGCGGGACGTCGTCCCCCCGTCTTCTGGCGCCAGGTGTGCTCAGGTGGGACACAGGCGGGCACACGGTGGATGAGGTCCAAGAAGGGGGATCTGCTTTTTGCTCCTCTGCCTCCTTGAACAGCAAGTGGCCGTGGGGCCTTGCCGAGCGTGGCAGTGACTCGCAATGCAAACCCCCTGCAGAGGGGCGGTCACGGGCACCACCCTCCGTGGGCCGGCAGCCACCGTCCTGGAGGCCGGCACTGGGGGCTGTCTGTCCCTCTGGCTGGGCAGGGTGGGCATCAGTCCATAGATGGTCCTCCCTCCCTCCCTCCCAGACCCAAGGGAAATCCCGGGTTCCAGTATTAAATTAACAGAGGAAGTGAGCCAGACCCAGAAAAAGTAGGAAAGGAAGACAGAGCTATTTTGTGGCCAGTAGGAGGAAGACATGTGGGTGCAAATTCTAACACCGGCTCTCAGCCGGCGCTTCTGGTTACTCCCGACGACCCCCCCTGGGTGGGCAGATCTGTTTCTCCGGAGCCACATTTCACCATGAAGATGCCTGGGCTCACAGAGCCTGAGTGACTCCTTGTCGTCATGACTGTGGCACGCAACAGAGCCTGAGTTTGAACTCAGATCATCTGGTTCTAAATGCACCATCCTTTAGACCACCCTCGGCTCCCAGAGGCGAGCTGAGCTCTGAGCTCCTCCAGGCCAGGAGAGAGGAGGGTCCGGACAGGGAGCCGAGGAGTCGGGGCACAGGCTGCAGCCTGGAGCTCACAGACCCTGCCACGGAGGTGCATCTGCTGCAAAGCGGAAGCTCTTCCACGCATTTTTGTGCCACATCAAGACGAATGGCCGTGTTCCCAGGACACGCACGGCCCAGTGTCTGAAGGTAGGAACTGAGACCCAGAGAGGGGCCCTGGCATCACAGAGGGGGGCCGGGTGGAGGCTGGGGGCCGCTGTGCGCCCTCACTCTGCACACAGGATGGATTTCTCCTGAGCTCGTTTCTCGTCTGCACATCGGGAGTGCAAACAGGGCCCGTGTGGAAACCAAATGTGTGTGTACAGGTTTCCGTGGCCAGCAGTGTGCCGTGAGGGCCAGCGCGCTGCAGGCTGAGGGCGCCGTGAGGGCCAGCGCAGCCACTGGAGAAGCACCTTGGGAGAAACACGATAGGGCGACGGCTCCGGTGCCTCTTGGCGCAGGCGATGGGGACAAAAAGAGCCGGCACAAGTGTCCCCAAGATTTGGGAAATGCGCCAGCTCTGTGCAGCAGGGCGGGACCTCCTTCCTCAGACCAGCAGGTGGTCAGCCCCGAGAGGGACGGACAGCACGGGCCCTCCAGGGGACACGGCCAGGGAGAACAAGGACATGCGGGCACCATGCCCCCGCTGGACCACCTCCCCGTCCATGGCAGCATGGGCACTTGGGTCGTGGCTACGCGGGCAGGCTGGCCATGACCACACGGCTGCTGTCACTAGAAGCTTCCCCCTCCCGCCCGTGGCCCTAGGGCCAGGATCCTCAAAACAACCAAGGCAAGAATGTTAGAAAGGAAGGAAAATAAAATAACACAAGAAGTGTTAGCTGTGGCCGTGGTCACCCAGCACGTGGTGGGGGCTGCCCAGAGGTCGGGCTGGAAAGGGGGCCGGCTGACGGCAGATCTGGGCTTCGGACGAGGAGGGGTGAGCCTCCCGATCCTCTGGCTTGACCGGCGAGAACAGAGCTGCCTGTGGAGGAGCCGGGAGGGCAGGGAGGACGGCGGGTTCCGGCCAGGCGGGCCTTGTGCTGCTCTGTGCCCTTCTCCACTGGCGGCAGAGCACCTGAACCGGGAGGGCCCGGCTGAGCTGCACTGAGCCTCCCGCCCGGGCTTTCCAGAACCTTCCTTCTGTGACCCAGCTTCCCTGCTGCGCCACCGCACCCCCAGCTTCTCTGGAAGCCATCTGTTGGCGGCAGACAGCTGTTGCCCGCTCACCCAACGGCACTCTGTGGCGAGCGGACTCCTTTCTTGATGCGGCTTCTGTCGCGTTATTTATTTCTATGACGAGCTTCTGATGGAAGGCGTCATCCCCAGAGATGTTATCGATGGCTCTTGTGAATCTGCATGAACAATATCCATGATCTGCAAAGTGTCGCCTGGTGGCCCAGGCCTGCTGGGTCCCTGCCACGGCCGTCTACATGTCCAAAGCAGCAGGAGGCCTGATGCAGCCTCGTCAGCTTCCAGAACCCACGCGGGCACGGAGGGGCGCCCCGGGACGGAGAGACACACACGTGAGCGTGGGAGCTCGCAGCCCTGGGGACGGGGTCTGGGGTCAAGGCGGGGATGTGTGAAGGGAAGCCCAGAAGGGAAGCAGAAGAAGACGCGATTGCTCTGATCAGGGCTCGGGGCCGGCTCCACGGAGACGGGTGTCTGAGTCGATCCTGCAGGACAAACGGAAGCACTTGTGCCTGCCGCCCATCCCAGAGCCTCACGTGGTGGCGTCTGCTGTCCACCCGCGGGGAAGGCGCGGCCTCATGCGTCTCCACCTGCAGCCTGTGACTCCAACCTCCTCTTCTCGGCCTCGCTGGTGCAGGATGCAGGAGGCGCTGCTCACCACCGGGGCCTCCCGGAACCTTCTGCCTCCTCGGTGTGGTGGACAGTATCGTCTGCTGCCTCCTGTCCTGTGTCCTTTCATCTTCTGGGAACGCCACCCCGATGTCCCTGCAGGGGACCCCTCTCAGTCCTGAGCTCCTGTTGTCATGGGCTGGCCCCCCTCCCTGCCTGTGCACAGAGGCCTGGCCAACCAGCCAATATCTGCCCACCCACCCCTGCAGGGCAGTTGACCACGTGTGGACACCTGGCCCAGAAGGAGTCAATCCAAAGCAACCTTGGGAAGGGGCTGGTGGATAATCCATGGGCCTCGGGGGAAGGTACTAGAGCACAAGCTACCACCTGGGGAAAGGCGGCCTGGGAATGAGTTTCATTTGAAGTCAAAGGCAGGAGGGGAGCCTTGGTCAGCATCTCAGGTCATGATCTCATTGCTCATGGGTTCGAGCCCCGTGTTGGGCTCTGTGCTCACAGTGTGGAGCTGCTTCGGATTCTGTGTCTTCCTCTCTCCGTCCCTCCTGCCCCCGCTCTCTCTCTCTCTCAAAAATAAATACATGTTAAAAATTTTTTTAATAAAAAATAAAGTCAGAAACTACAGATGAGAAGAAATAAATGACGAATGGCATTTTTAATGCACTTTGTATTTTGGAATAAATTCAGATTTACAGAAAATTACCAAGATGGTACAAGGAGCTCTTGCACACCCCTCGACCAGGTTCCCCCACCACTAACGTCTTACACTCCCGAGATACACTTGTCACAACCGATACATCCTCACGGGATGGGACTATTGGGTGTCACCGTGTTTCCAGGAATGTCCTCTTTCTGTTCCAGGGTCCAGTCCAGGGCACCACTCGCCTGAGCCGTCACATCTCTATAGTCACCTCTGGTCTCTGACAGCCTCAGGTTTGCCTGGCGTTTCATGACCTTGACAGCATGACCTTCCAGGTGCCCTGTGCAATGCCCCCCAATTAGGATTCAGGTTTGTCTGGTGTTTTTCCCTTTCTGAGACTGGGGGTGTGGGTTTTTGGAAAGAGGCCCACAGAGGGACACACTGCTCACATCACATCAGCCCTGGGGGTACCTGATGTCCACAAGTCTTCACGGGTGACGTGCACCTTCCCCGCGTCCTAAAGCTGGGCTCACCAGGCTCCCCCGCTGCCCGGTTACTGTGCCTGGTCCCCAAATGCTGTTCTTTGCGAAGCAGTTCTCTAAGCCAGACTCACCTTTTAAGGGAAGTGGGGAGAAAAATCAACTTTACCTCTTGAAGGAAGGAGCATCTACATGTATTATTGGGAATTGCTGATACTGAGGACCCATGTGCAGTCAAGTTAGAAATTCTACTTCAAGACCTTTGAGTTACATGATCTAATGTTTCCTTTATAAAAATAAGCAAATTTGAATGGTTTCTTGTCACTTGTAACTATGCCATTATCAGCACACTTGGATTTGGGGACGCATCTGTCTGGAGGTTCCTGTGTTTGTTGGAATATAGATTGACTGTCACACCTGAAAAGATGCGAATATAAGAGCATCATAAGTAAGATAAACATGGTACCTATGACGTAAAGGCCCAGGTTGATGGTTCAGGGCTGGTGTGACTGATACACCATCATCAAATGCAGGCTCGTTCCGTCTCAAAGAGTCAGGCATCCTCAACATGTGGCTTCGAACTCAAAGCCCGAGCTGGCTGCCACAGCTCCAGTGAAAACACCTGCCTTCCAGCCACCAGGATTCAGAACGTGAGAGACAGAGAGTGCTATCTGAAAATTACACATAAAATTCCTCGCTCACATTTTCCCTGACTGGATCCTGTGGTAACACCTAGTCACAAACGGTTTTAATAAGTAGAGTCTATCTGTGTGGGAAGCCACTCTCATGTTACCTTTAGCTCCCAGTCTGGCTCACTCCACATGTATTTCTGGGACATAAAACCCTTGCTCATGACTCCAACTCCCCCCTTGCAGAGGCTGGTGCCCAGACCTCCATGTCTGTCCCTGGGGTCTCCCCTGAGCTTAGGGCTCATCTACCACCAACTTGCAGGTTTATTTCAATGTCCCAACTGTGTTCACACTCCACATGTCCAAAACTAAATTCACTACCTTCCCACACACGTGCTCCTCTCCCCCGCCCCTGACCCCAAGAGTGATTGGCCCACCTGCACCCCCCTCGTCCACAGGAGAAGCCGTCTAGGCCACCATGTCCTGCCCACTCTCAGAGTGCAGTCAAACATCAAACCCACTTAACCCAGCCTCCCCTTGTCTCGTGAACCCCACACACTCACTGTGCCTAAAATCAGTGCTGGGGCTCAGACTCACTGAAGCCTTCAGCCCACTCCCTTCCCATCGCTGCCATCACTCCTCACACCCAAATCAGCATGGGTTTTCTTTTTGGGGGGTTTGGTGGGATTTTTTTTTTTTTTTTGAGAGAGAGGGAATGCACAAGCAGGGTAGAGGGACAGAAGGAGAAAGAGAGAGAATCTTAAGCAGCCTCCATGCTCAGCACAGAGCCCAACACAGGGATCCTGTGGATCATGACCTGAGCCAAAATCAAGAGTCAGACACTCAAAAGACTAAGCCACCCAAGCGTCCCAGGGTGCTCTTTCTATAATGTCCAGCACAGGAGCTAAAATCAAGGGCTGGATTTCCTCTCTCTACCCAACCTCCGCTTCCTCATCTGTAAGATGGTAGGATCTCTGGCTAGGCGGGTCTGGGGTTCACAAGAGTGATCACATAAAACTACTTAGAACAGTAACTGGCACAGGAAGCAACCAGTATAAACCAGGCTTCATGATAACAGTGTTGTCATTGGTAATAATCGCCATTGCTGTGAAGCCCTAATGCGGCTCCCGACGCCCGTCAAGGCCACGTTCTCTCTGCCGGTTCCATCCCCCATGAATCTCCAGTTTCACGGCCTGCTCCCTTTGAACTCTCTTCCCCGCCAATATCTAAGTGTCAGCACTCGCCTGAGCCTAACGTGCTGTCAGCTAAGCCTCCCCTGTGATCTAGTGCTCAGCTCACAGTGACCGCAGGAGCCGGTCTACAGGAACGTCCACGCCTGGGCAACAACACGCACACACGCAGATGTTCATGCGGTAGCCCAGCCCTTGGAAGAAAATGAAGCACCCGCTGAGAGAGGAATGGATAAAAACATTCTGCTCTGGGGTGTTGTGAACATCCCACAGCTGCCAGAGGAATGAGATCCAGCCGGCGATGTGCTGGGAAGCGTTTAACTGCTGGCATTCCTGAGAAGGTATAAATACTGCCGCCACGACAGACTCCATGCCACCAACATGGCTTCCGTTGGCTCACAGAATTCCTGAAAATTTAGCAGTGTGCCACTGCTCGCCAGTATGGGCCAGCTCCAGGGCATCACCAGGTACACCAGAAGACGTCACCACATCTCAAAGGCACGGTAACTGTAAAAATCAAGTCTTGGGGCTTCTCGTTCAATACGGTCCCATTTGTGTGGAAACCAACAGCACGGTGCTTCGGTGTAAATGAGCATGGTTTCCTTTATTACATGTACACCTGATATCTAGTCAACACATCGCTCAGGAAGCTTTCTGGGCTCAAACATAAACCTTCATTTGCCATAAATTATGCTTGTCTTCCTTCCTATGGGTCTAAGGCCACTTAAGGGCCAACACGGGGTTGGGGTGAGTTGAGATCTTTCTTATAGAATTCCCAGAACTTGGGGTGCCTGGTGGCTCAGTCGATTGAGTGTCCAACTTTGGCTCCGGTCATGATCTCGCGGTTCATGGGTTTGAGCCCCGCATTGGGCTCTGTGCTGACAGCCAGCCCAGAGCCTGGAACCTGTTTCAGATTCTGTGTCTTCCTCTTTCTCTGACCCTCCCCTGCTCATGCTCTCCCTCTCTCTCTCTCTCTCTTTCAGAAATAAATTTTAAAAAACACTAAAATTTTTTTTAATTAAATAAATAAAATGCAGGAAGATTTGAACCTGACTGGTTGGCTCTACGTTGAGGTCCTTGTACTGCAATCAAGTTAATTCATGTGAATATCCACTCTTGTATCCTGACCCACCATCACACACAGTTTTCTGCGACTCTTGTCTCCACATGGAGATACCAAGCTGGAGCAGCCTGTGTTGAATGGGCCTTTCCATGCCCTCTGAGCTTGGCCGTCCTAACCGCAGACAAGCCGCGTGGCCCCGTGCTCTCTGCACCTCCCCGAGGCGGGTGGGTGTGGGTCTGCATGCGTGCACACGCTGACACCCGTCATAGAATTAAGTTTCCTCTTTTCCAGCAAACGCCTCATCCATCAGAGGCACCCCAGAGGCCAGTTGCTGCTGTTGCGTGCAAACACGCGTCCTGCCTTCTAAGAACTGTTTCACCATTACCCCATGTCATGATGATTTTGACAGAAAGATAACTTATTGAGTACTTAGTCATATTTGTCAAACAAACAATTGAAAACAGTCTGTTTCCTCCCAGTCAGGGCGCCCCGCCCGCCTGCAGACTTTGAATTCGTGGCAGACAGCACGGATTCATGGCTCTCTCCCTGTAAATGCAACGATTGTGGGCGAAGACAGAAACTGGAGCCTCAGGCGAAAGTCTGATGAAGAGATGTTTGTCTTCCAAATACGTTGTCCCCCATCCCGGGGCCCCTTTTGCCCAGACAAATTGATTGTTCCGGAAACCTGGAGCGATCACGTGCTGCCAGCCTCGTTATTCAGTTCAGCCCCTGGACAGCTCCTTGTTCCCACTTGATGGGAGGCCGACTGGCCTCATCTGTCGCTGTGTGAGCAGGTCGCACGCTCCGCCTCACCCGCCCTCCTCCTCAGGAGCCCGGCCCGGCCCCGCCTGGGGACCCTGCTTGTCAGTTCCCTCCTCCCGCGAGGACGCTGGCCGGCCCCGCGCTCGGCCTGGCCTCGTATCTGTCCACACGCGTGCCCGCACTGCCTCACCAGCGTGGCTGGGTGCCACCACGTACTGACATCCAGCTGTCCCTCCCTGAACTTGAGGCTCATGCATCCAACCCCCTACCGCACACCCACAGGGATGTCCAATGGGGATCTACAAACACCCCCTGAAACCTGACTCCGGATCTCTGCCCACCGAACCCTCGCCCCTACTCTCGTCACCGTCCCCAGAAACCGTAGCCCGTCGTTCCTGTTGTCTGGGCCCGAAGCTTCCACAGGCAGTCCATCTGCAGAGCCGACCTGCACAACAGGCGAAGAGTCTGAGCTCACGGCCGTTTGCTTGCTCTCCGCCAAGCTTCCCACCCGCCTCCCTCACTCAGTCTTCACCTCCTCCTGCAGCCCGTTCTCAGCACCGACGCCGGGGCTAATCTTTCCGAAATGCAGGTCGGATCAGGCCTCCCCTCTGCTCAGAGACCGTAAGGAGACACCCGTCTGGCCCACAGCCCCTGCAGCCAGGTCCCTCTGCTGCCCCGAGCGGCTCCCTTCCTTTCTGGCCCCTCACCTGCTCTTATCCAGTGCATCTCCTGAAAGCTCTTCAGATGTGCTTGACTCACCCCCAACTTATGGTCTGTGTGGCTGCTGCTCTCCCCCAGTCCCCATCGGCAAGTCTGGGCTCAGCACCAACCCTTCGAGGGGTCTTCAACTACTCTCTCTAAAATTGCCACCCCCACACCCCAGAAGGCCCCACCCCTGGGTGCTGTATTTCTCTCCACAGGATCCATTGTGCAATGAAACAACAATGGACTTATTCTTCACACCCATGATTTCCCTCCACCATCACCTGAAGACAGGGTGCCTCTCATCGTTCACCTGTGGGCACCCCCGGCTGAGGCGCTGCCTGGCACACAGTCCTCTGAATGGACAGATGGACGGACGCGCAGGTATGTGAGGAAAATGGCATGTTTGGGGAAGCCCAGGCGGCGGGGGGGTTGGAGGATGGTGATGGAGACGAACGACAGGAGATGCGTGAGGCTGGCAAAGCGCCGGTGTCTGGGGGTTGAGCTCCAGCCTGAGACTCCAGGGGACCCTCCACTCGCCTGCACTGGAGGGAAAGTGGTGGTCGTGTTCATACTCTAGATCATTCTGGGTGCAGCCTAGAAACTTGACCCGACCCACTGGGTGGTCAGGGGAGTAACAGAAGGAAACAGAGAGGGATGGAGCAGAGGAAGGGGCCATTGGCACAGAGGTGATGGGTAAGTGACCCACTGCTAAGTCACTCATCAAATCCCAGCGGTGGCCTCCCCTGCCCACCCGCCCTCCTCTCTTGTCACCTGCTCTGCGCCCTCCGTGTCACCCCCCGCCCTTGGCCACTTGCACTCCAGCACCTCACGAAAACAGTCTGCTCGCCTGAGTCATCGTGTCTGCTCCCTGCCAAGATGGATGGCCCACGTCCCCCGCACGGGAAATGAAGATGTGACCCAGCCAGTCCCCCTGGCGCCCCTCCCCCACTGGATTTCCAAAACACTTTGGACCGGCCTCCACTACAGCACTTAGAGGGAATTGCAATTGATTTGTCTTCTCCTCCACGGCCACGAGCTCCCGGGGGTGAGACCGCACCCCATTCATCACTACTGCCGGCACCCCCGCCAACCCCAGCACCCAGCAGGGACGGCTGCGCGCTGGCCCAGACACACGATGTGGGGAGGCAGAGCTGGTTTGGGCACAACTCTAGTTTGGACAAGTCCTCTGTGTTACTAGTCTTACCGGAAGCCCAGAGGGCACAGCCTTTCCTGGCTACGTGGAGGAGACGGCGGTGATGCATTTCACAGGAAAGGGGAACATGGATTACCCTGAAAATTAATGAAACATACACAGAAAATTAACGATATGAAAAATGGCTTCTGAAAGCAGCAAATAGCTTCTATTGACCATATGCTATGCGATTCTCAGCCTCCTAAATCATAATAAACCATGGTCTGAAACCTTACATACCTTTGTAGGGACTGATGCTGTATGCCTGCTCTCTCCGCTTCATCCCTGCCCTGCTTCTGCCTTCGGCCGGTGGCACCTCCTCAGGGCCGGGGCTCCTCAGCCACACATCACAGTCCATGGCTCCTCTTTGCCGCTCACGAGGGCCATTCTGAGGATGAAGCAAGCAGCACCTTCCGTATGTTAAGCCGCTGAGAGATGTAAATTGCCAGTTTTAGACTCTGCTAATTCAATATTTAACCTAATTCAGAGGTGGGCCTAAAAGCCACTCAGCCTCTATTTGACAAGGCCGTCTCTAAAGCATATAATCTAACATGATTGTAGGCGCTCTCCTTAATCCGGCTCCAAGAAAAACCACAAATTGATTTCAAACCTTCAAAAGCAATCATGTAAATGCAACGCACTAATCACAGATGATCCAACCTACCGAGATCCCTTCACCACCCCACTTTTGGACAGAGCTGTTGGCTCATGATATCGCGTCTAGGAATAGCAAAGTTCTCTGTGGCAGTGACAGCTTTGTGACAGTGACAGCTGGGACTTGATCCTGGATCCCGCTGGCCCCTCCCTAACACACTCACCATGCCCAGTTCTCCTTATCCAGGGGCTCACGCTCTGCTGGGAAAAGTCTACAGACCTACTGACTGGTGCGTCTTCATCAACGTGCGTCTTCCAGCCCTGCCTGGACCCTCAGCCCCAAAAGACAACCCTTTCCTTGTTCTGCCTCCTGTGAATCACCACAGTCCCGCCATCACACACACTGGGTGATACAGTCAGAGGAGAGGTGGCGGAGAGGCATGGGGAAGAGGAAGGGGTTCCAAGGAACATTCTCTGTCATCCTTCCTCCTAGTGAACCTCCTGGTGAGGATGGCATTGAGGGGGGCGTTCCTCTCGGGGGGGGGGCGGTGCTGGCTCTCCGGAACACACGAGACCCCCCTCCTGGGTTGTCCCAGACGAGGAAGCCACAGCCCACAAGGTCCCTCCCTCCACTCACTCCCTGCCTGGGGCGGCCAAGCCCCCACTTCTCGCAGGAGGGAGGACCCCTAAAGGAAGACATGGGCTGCTCCACGCCCTTGGGGGTCACATTCACGGATGCGCCCTGCAGGCATCGTGTGTGCCCTACGGGTCTCCCCCGCCTCCTCCGTACCTGCTGTCACGGCCAAAGGCTACCGTGTCCCAGCACAGCGTCCACACCCCTCGCCGCTCCTCTCCGCCTCTGCAAGGGGGCCCGGACGCCTGAACCCTGCCACCTTCTCTGCTCTGAGCTGCACAGGCCGCATCAGCACAGAGCCCTGCCCACTCCCCGGGTAGGGCGCGGACTCCACAGGCTCTTCAGAACGGAGCGCGGCCCCCGCGAGGCACACGCTCCAGGCAGCACCTCCCAGGCTGCTCCTTCCCCAGCGGGCGCTGCACCTACAGTGGCTTATCCAGCAGCCCCTCCTCACCTGGAGCCCACTCTTCCCTCCCGCGACAGACTGTGACCCCGGCCCAGCTCTCTTGGACTTTCTTGGATTTCCCAAGACCACCCCTCCGTGCCTGGCTTCAGATGCAGATCCTTCCCCCTTGCCACCCTCCTCCCAAAATATGTCCATCTCCACGTCCTGACAGCCTGCTTTCTGGCTCAAGGAGAGCTGACCTCCTGCCCCTGAGGCCAAGTCCCCTGTCTGCCCCCAACTCAGCACCCCATCCCCTTCCTGCTCCCCCTCCCAATCATTGCTTCCCCTGCAGATGGCCCTCCTGTGGCCCTTCATCCCCTCCAAGGACACCTTTCTATTTGAGGCCAAGCTTCTGGAAAGAGTTGTCAACACTTCCTTCTTCTCCAGTACTCAGAAAATGGCCACCGGCCCCCTGATGGTCACGTCTCTGATGGAAACATGCATGCAAGGGCAGCTTGGCTGAATCGTGTTCCCCCAGATTCATATGCTGGAACCCTCACCCCTACTATGTCAGAATGTAACTGTATTTGGGTACAAGGTCTTAAAGAGGTAATTAGGGTGAAATGAGGTCACTGGGGTGGCGGTCCCTAACCCATTATGACTAATGTTCTTATAAGAAGATGTGAGGACAGAGACACCCAGAGGCAATGGAGTGAGGACCCAGGGAAAAGGCAGTGTCTACATGCCAAGGACCGAGGCCTCAGGGGGAACCAGTCCTGATGACACTTCAGTCTGGGACTTCCAGCCTCTAGAACTGAGGATAATCTTTCATTGTTTAAGCTGCCCATCTGTGGTATTTTATTATCCAGCCTTCGCAAAATAATATAGTCTCTCACTTTCCAACTCTTTAGAACCCATGTTTCCTTTTAGATAACATAACAACATCACACCTCCTTCCAACCAAGGTCCTGATGAGCCCTTGTGGCTGAGGATGCTCAACCACGGATGGGGCCTCACTGGGATTCTGATCCTTCACACACGGCCATCTTCGGGGTTATTGTGTGACCAGGACCTGATGCTTTGGATGAGCTCCCATCCACGTGGCAATCGTTTTCCATACATGTCAGTGATTGGCTCAGCAGTGGCCAGATGATCTATGTTGGGCCAATCAGAACCTCTCTCTGATTGTTGGGTTCCCAGCCCAGGGTGTGTGGGATTATTTCTCTCTGGGTCTCAGAGAACTCAAGAGCTGCTGGTGGTCTTATTCTGTGCCTGGAGGACTAATGAAGAAGCTGCATGGATGGTGGTCTGCAGTGCAGTGATCCCCAGAGAGGGGAGACCAACCGAGAGCCCTATGGGTATAGTTTGTGTTTATAAGAACTGCACCCCCCAAAAAAAGTTGTCTATGGTCATCATCCTTGAAAAAATCATTGCCTTGGTGTGATGTCCAAATGAGCCCAGCTGTCAGTTTGTCTTTCTGCCCCAAAGTGGATATTTCTCCTGGTTTTCTGTGCAGGTAGATGCTGCCACAACCAGCTCCACACTGAGACACAAATCTGGGAGATGCTCAAAGCATTTATCTCTGCAACTCCACTGAATTCATAGCCAGGTCTGGATCCAGCCCTGGATCCTGGTCTATGCTAATTTTGACCCTCTCTTTGTCTTCCTTTCTCAGCTACTCCTGGCCCTGTGTAGACCCTCCCTGCCTCTCACTGGATAATTCCAACAGCCTCCTGTGTGCCCACCAACACTGAGTCTCCCGGACCCCTCCCCTATATTGTGACGAGAATGGTCTTGCTGAAAGATGATGGCTTCGTTCCCCTGCTGGAAACCTTCAGCCCCACTGACCACCACAACCACCACGTGGAGAAAGTTCTAGACCCATAGCTTGGCATCTGCCCCTCCTGACCAGATCCCTGCCCACCTGCCACTCCAGACTCACTCCCCACCACTCTCCCACACACTTTCCCCCAACCCTTTTTAAACACCAACAAACTCAATTGTTTGGAGCCCTTCATGATCTCTACCATGAAAGTCCCCTAAGATCTTCACACTGATCCCTCTCCCCTAAAATGCTCTTTCCACTTTCTTCACTAGACTAATTTCAAGCCAATCTTAAAATATTGTATTCAAGTGTCACTTTTTTCAGCAAGACTTTCTTATAATTCTTACAGAATAATGTTGTTTTGTTAAATGTTTATGTTCATAACTATGTATGCATAGCCATTGTGTTGTGTGTGACAGAAAGTAAAACTGTAGACAGTAAAAGTGCCATCATTTAGGGACTAGTGAGGAGAGAGCCATGGTGCATACATAGAGTGGGATACAATGTACTCCACACAAAAGCCAAATGAAACAAAGACTGTGTGTCAAGTTGGTGCTCAACCACAGAGAGGGAACATAATTCAATGAATTTACAACACGGTCATTAGTCTCTCTCTACATTTTAATATGTATAACATACATTATAACTAGATAGATTCCAAAGAAAAAAAAAAGGCCAAAAATATCTTAATCTGTTTCAGAAATCATATTGTCAATAGTTGTTGTCATTTGAAATTGTTATAGTTTATAAGATAAAGCAAATAAACAATTGTGTTAATATTAAAAACCAAGAACTTTAGTGTAAGAGAAAAGAGATACAATATGAAATTGAAGATGTTAAAAATAAATAAAAAGGAAATTAAAGATGTTAAACAAAAGACACCTGGGTGACTCAGTCAGTTGAGCATCTGATTCTTCATTTTGGCTCAGGTCATGATACCAGGTTTGTGGGATTAAGACCCGCATTGGGCTCTGTGCTGAGCATGGGACCTGCTTGAGAGTCTCTCTGTCTACCTCTCTCCTCTCTCTCTCTTTCTCTAAAATAATTTTCTGTTAATTTAAAACATGCTAAATAAAAACCTGTAAGCCTATGTTTGTGTTGGAAATTCTAGTATAAACTAATGACACAATATATTTTCTCTTAGAAAATCATGTTTTCAGCTCTGTCCACTGAAAAGCTCTAGAATACCTGATCAACATATAGCAAGGTATACCAAGCACCTGATGGGTGGTCCCAGAACAGTTTCCACGGAAAGAAAGCAAGGAAGCTTAGAGAAATGGCTGGGGCAGAGTAAGTGCCAGATAAACCTAAAACGTCTTGCAAGACCAGGGGCAAAAATGAAGGGGAGATGTCCAAAAGGCACTGGCCTCTGTTTTAAAAGCTACCATTAGCCAAATCTGGGACAATTTGTGCATCAGTGTAATAACAGTAAGGGATTAAAGGATTCTAGCCCACTAACTAAGACAGAAATCCAAATCCATACTACTATGAGTGAGTGGGTGAACAAATGAATACATACATAAATCCAAGAGATGAATGTAGAAGTGATGTTTGTGGAATTAGAAAATCATCATGTGTCAAGGCACCTGGGTGGTTCAGTCGACTGACTATCTAACTCTTGGTTTTGGCTCAGGTCATGATCCCACAGTTTGTGGGGTGGAGCCCCACATCAGGCTCTGAGCTGTGAGAGCAGAGCCTGCTTGGGATTCTCTCTCTCTCTCTCTCTCTCTCTCTCTCTGTCCCTCCCCCAATCACTCTCTGTCTTTCTTTCTCCAAATAAATAAATAAACATTTTTTGAAAACCCACCCTTTGTCAACTATTATGACAGTAGTTGATTCAGGAAAGTCATCAAGGGATAGTAAAAGCCATGGGTAAAAGTTTGAGTAGTAACAGAATAGTCGCATAAATTCAAAGCCTCTTTCCACAAGATACTAATCACACAGGGGGATACTGCAGCTTTGCAGGGGAGAAAGATGGCAAATACCAGACTCACCAAGTGACTGGAGTGAACTCACAATGGGGCATGTCCACACCACGTGCCTCCTGAGACAGTGCACTGGGAAGGACACAGCATTACTAATGCTGCATAACCTCGATTGAATCTTGAGGACACAGCAGACAAATAAGAATTGAAGGACACTCTATAAAAGTCCTATTTCAAAAATGCCACATCATGAAATACAAAGGTGGATGGAGGGGACACAGAATGCAACACAGAGTTGGAGGTTTCACTTTGCTATAAAGAACCTTCTGGGACATTTGGTGAAATCCAAATAACATCAGCAGGAAAGATAACATGTTGTCTCACTGCTAGCTTTCTGACTTTTACAACAGTAGTTATGAAAGAGTGCTGTGTTTTTAGGAAAAAACACAGTGAAGTGTTTGAAGGTAAAAGAGCATCATGTAGAACATACTCTCAAATATTTGAAAAAAGCACAGTAAGTCCAAAGAACATGGCAAATATACCATAGGTAAGAAGTCAGCAAAATTCAAAATACATGAAAACTTCAAGACAAGCAATAGATAAAATTTAAGGGAACAAAGAGGGAGAGGAAGGATCTAGAGTAAAAGAAATTAAGAAACATCCCAACAAATAGCGTGTGAACTTGGTTTGATTCATAAGTGAAAGAAATAGAAAATAAAAGTAACAATATAAACAGAGAAATTTAAATAATGGTTATTTTGTCACCTTAAGGAATCATTGTCAAATGTTTCAGAGATAATAATAGTACTGGATCATTTAAAGACAGGTGCTCAAGTATTTATGAAAGGAATGATGTGGTGTCTGGAATTTGCTTCGCAATGATCCTGTCAAGTTGGAGAGTCGGCAAGATGAGCCATGGTAATTATAGAAGCTGGATGATGGGTACATGGAGGCTCATTATAACACATTTTTTTCTTTTATATATGCTTGGAAATTTCCGTAACACAAAACTTAAAAAATAATGAGGGAGATCTATAAATGCTGATGTGGAGAAATGTATATGACACATTAAGTGAGATGAACAGGTGAATAATATACACAAAATGACTCCCTTTCTGTAAAAAGATAAGTAGATAGATGGATGATAGATATAGATAGATGATAGATAGATAGATAGATAGATAGATAGATAGATAGATAGATAGATAGAATAGATAGACAGATAGATAAATAGATATGATAGATGATGGATAGATAAAATAGATAGATGGTAGATACACAGATATGATAGATGATGGTGAAGATAGATAGATAGATAGATAAATAGATAGATGATAGACAAGAAGATACATAGATGAATAGATAGGGAAATGTAGATATGTACTATAGAGTTTGCACTTCTTGGGCTATACAGATTAAGTAATACAGAAATACAGAAATACGTGCTTACAGCGCATGGGAACTTCCTGAAAGGTACTATTAGCAGTTGTTACTTCTTAAGACCAGAGGTGAGAGAAAAGGTGACTTTTTTTTTTTTTTTTGGCATTCCCTCCTACACTGTCGGTATTTTTTCCCCATGACAAGTAGTAATTTAACAATTTTAAACCAATTTACATTTCAAAATAATGAAAAGCTTAACTATCTTACAAGGGGAGATTGATTACATAAATTAAAATGAAGACAGCTGAAGGCTCTGACTCAGCCATTTAAAGAATGACATGGATGTAGTTTAACTGTCACTGAAAACCATGATGTGATCAAAAGGACATGTTGCAAGAAGATGTGTAAAACCAGGTCCCAGTTTGAACACACATCTGGACCTGTACAAAATACTTGTTTCCAAGTAGAGATTTAGGAGTGATCGCTTCTTTCTTTTCAAAAATTGCCTCGATGCATACGAACTAAAGCTGGAATAAAAAGGCTGAAGGTCCACATGATCTGCTGATGTAGCCCATCACCCCAGAACAACATCCTCCAACTCCCCAGCCCCTGGTCCTGTGCTCAGCAGAACTGGAGCTTGGAGAACATTAGCCAATCTGCATGGAACTGGCTTGTCCAAATCAGTGGAGTTTGGACGTGTGTGTGGTCTGATAGACATATGGCCTGGCCCTAATGAACTAGACCGTCTGCTTCTTCAGAACAAGCCACATGAATATGAATATCTGCATACAAGGGACCGAGCTGAGTTTTGGAGATGAGACATTCCATAGACAGAGGTGCCCCCAGAAGGGAGTGTGAAGGGTGGGGGGAGGCAGACACCATGGAGAAATACATAAACTCACAACATCAAAAGAGCTAGAGCAAGAGATGAACATCTGCTGGGAGGAGCTCAAGGGGCCATCTCCACATGGGGACATGGGGGACACTTCTATGCTAATGAGGCTGTTGGTTACCCAACGAGGTTTGCCCAACACTAAAAGGGTGTGAACCTTGTAGCTTGCAAAATCGATGGCGGCAACACATAGAGCCACATGTCAACTGTGCTCACTTTCAGTGGCTGGTGTACAAATGACCACAGCCTGAGGGGCTTAGAACAACAGACATTATCTTTCTCATAGTTCTAGAGGCCAGAAGTCCAACATCAAGGTGCCAGGGAGGGTCCTTCCTGCCCCTTCCTGCTCCCTGTGGCCCCAGGTGCCCCTGAGCTTGTGGTCACATCACCCAGTCTGTCTCCATCTTCACATGGCTTCTATCTTTTATAAGGACACTTACACTGGACTTAGGGCCACACCTCTGATCCAGTATGATCTCATCTCAATCCTTAATTACATCTGCATAGACTCTATTTCCAAACAAGGTCACATTCTGAGGCTTCAAGTGGACATGAATGGGGGGGCACCATTCAACCCACACTGAAGCTCCAGGACATGGACGCAATGTGTCTTGCCAGGATGACTCATTGTTGGGTCTACTCAGCTGTCCAGGTGCGAAAATGTGAAGACAGAAATGGGTCCTTGGGTGTGGGGACAGGGTAGTGAGTGACAAGGATGAAACATGGGAGAGACAGACCCCCTGCACTGGCTGCAGGTGGGTGACGAGGTAGGACCAATCCCAGGATTTGCACCATCATGCTTTCCAGTTGACATCGGCCGCAAAGAGCTAGCAAGCTGTGCAGCCACTACATTGGAGAGAAGCACCAAGAGGGGGAAAAGCCAGTCCACAGGGGAGACTGAGTCCACACGGTGGAGTGTGCATGGAGACACAGCCACGTCAGTCTCCTCCAGACCACAGGGGGCCCAGACCCACCTACCTCAATGGCGGGTCTGGGCTCCTTCCCTTGCGATGGCACAACCAGGCAAAGCATTGAAATTTTCTGAGCCTGTTTCTTCCAAATACGTCTCGTATGACCTCATATGGCTTTTGTGGGAATGGAGTAAGCTTGTAAAATATGCATCGCTAATCAACATGAGGACGCTTCATGGTAATTATTATACTTTATTTTTGTCTGTGTCCCAAGTTGACCATTTGTGGGAAGAGAAATGATTTACGATCATAAGCAGTTGGTGAAGATGGAGAAAATCTGGAACCCTCCCACACTTCCTCAGAAGGTTAAACACAGAGTTACCAGTGACTCATCCATTCCACTCCCAGCTACGTGCCCCAGAGAAATAAAATCCTGTCTATACAAACTCTTGTACACAAATGTCCATGGTGTCATTGTTCATAATAACCCATCGGTGGATTCAACCCATGTAACGAATAGATAAATAACGCAGTGTATTCATACAAAAGACCATAAGAAAGAAAAGAAAAGAAGAATTACAACCAGTTAATGTGGTTTTTGAAAGTCACTATACCCCCTTATGAGAAGCATAAATCCTTGTGGGTTTACAAATGAATCAGGTTAAATGTGAATTATTTTGTCCTACTGGAAGAATCAGCAGGGAATCTGTGGAGGGCGCTGTTTGCAGGAGCCCAGAGAGGCTCCATCCTATGCAGCCAGGAGGGGAGGGTGCCTGGAAGGGAAGAGGTGGTGGTGAGGAGCCCGCCCCCGCCCCCCATAGATCACAGTCAGACCTGGCTGCCCCCCAGTGGGGCTCCGGGGCATCACCCACTGTGGCGGGTCCTTCTCTGGACCTCCTTCACTGTCTTCCTTGACCGACCCCTCTTCCAGTCCCGAAGACCATTGTCCTGCTCCCCACCGTTGCTCACCCACTCTCACGGGGGTTCCAGCAAGGACAGGACCTGTGGCCACCACAGCAAGGAGGCTCTCCTTTCCTGGCCTTGGGAGGACTTCACCACTGGGTCCTCAAAACTGTCTTCCTCGAAGTTATCTCCGAGCCAGCCCGACGGCTAGGGGAGCCTCAATATCTCTTACTTGCCGCTGTGTATTTCAGCAATCACAAGGTGTTACTGATTGGCAAATTCAAACGCATATTGTCCTTAATTTGAGGTTAATTATAGATAACATTTCAAAGGAGGTAATCTCATTAATTTTGATTTGCTTCTAACAGTATTAAAGCTCGCAGTGGAAGACTGGCTCAATTAAAACGGAGCATGCGGGGCGGGGGGATCCTGCTCTTGCAGCATCGTCAGCGCACTTTATTAGCCATGGCGAGCCACGAAGACGCTGGTGGAACGTCTCCAGAAACGGCAGTGCTCTTCGCTGGAGCTCCGCCACCAGCATGGGTCAGCTCCCACCACGACCCTAGCCCCGCACCTGCACCTGAGGAATGCTTCGTGACCTTCCGTCAGCTGAACACAGGCTCAAACGGGAGGCTAGGGGGTCAGCGGTGGCGGGAGGTGAAAGGGACTGTGATGATCGCATCATTCGTGCACTGACTCGGTCACAATAGGAGCACAGAGCACCATTCTCGGGCCATGAGAGAATCACAGCGAGTGTGAAAACAAGGGAATGAACGGCAAGACCTCAGATGTGGAGCTTAAGCCAGGGCGGTGGGCGAGGTGCGCCCGGGGTCAGGGAGGGCCCCTGGAGGAGGAGGTGGAGCTGGACCCCTTGGTCGGGAGGAGGGCCCGCCGTACCAGGCCTCGCTCGGCTGGGCCAGCGGATCTGAAGTGAGTTCAGAGCCTGGGGGCATTCCCATGGCGGCAGGACCCACGTGCCCAGGGAGGGGACACCGGGGACTTCAAACTGCTATGTAGCACGGAGATCTGGTCACATATTTACTTTGGATGTTTGTGGCAAGTGGATTGGAATCAGACAGGAGGGGCCGATGCAATGGCCCTCAATGTATTAAATATCCCTCAGGTGTAAGAAATTTAGATAAAAATCTTTGAACCTTTTAAAACGGTTAAATATCGGGGCGCCTGGGTGGCTTAGTCAGTTAAGCATCCGACTTTCGCTTAGGTCGTGATCTCGCGGTTCGTGGGTTCGAGCCCCGCTTCGGGCTCTTTGCTGACTGCCGGCTCAGAGCCTGGAGCCTGTTTCAGTCTGTGACTCCCTCCCTCTCTGACCCTCCCCTGCTCACGCTCTCTCTCTCTCTCCTAGAAATAAATAAAAAATATTAAAAAAAAAAACAAATAAAACGGTTAAATATCCCATAAACACAGAAGAGCCTACTTAGGTTACTTTCTCTTTTTCCAGAAGATTGTAAGCCCACCTTCTATAAACAGCAGACTCAGAGCCCCTGTCTGAACAGAGGATGTCCTGTGCATTAATAACGCTTTTGTGAACATCTTCTTTTTCTCCCCCAGAAAAGAATGTTTCCACGTTTCAGATGATTTCCACAGGGTGTGAACATTTATACAGCTCTCAGTTATTTGCTGCCAAATCATTTTTGGAGCCAATTGTACCAATTTACAACGCTACCCGCAACAAATGACTACCAGCTTCAACACCCGCCCCCCGAAAAAGAATTTTGCTAATTTAAGAGTTATTTTCTATTTGTACGCAAAGTCTCAACCAACTCCCTCCCACCCCCCATCTTTCCTTCCCATCTCCTCCCTCCCTCCCTTCTGTAACTAGGAGGCCTCGGAGTCTGGGGCTCAGAGAGCAGAGGACAAGGTAGATCCACACCTGTGAGCCGCACCTGCCACACGAGGGATCACCTTGTAACTCAGGAATCACCGATGCATTTGAAGCTGGGAGCCTACTCAGTCCATTCCAGCTGCTGTAACAAAGCAGCACAGAGAGGGCGTGGCTTATAAACAACAGAGTTCACGTTCACTTCCTGCAGTCCCGGGGGCTGGGAAGTCGGAGATCAAGGCAGCTGCAGACTTGGTGTCTGGTCAGAACCCAGGTACTGCTTCCCAGACGGCCGTCTTCTGGCTGGGTCCTCACCTGGTGGCAGGGGGATAGAGCCCAAGGGGGTCTCTCTACCAGGCACTGACCCCACTCATGGGGGCTCCACCCTCGGGACCTGTTCGCCTCCCCAAAGCCCCGCCACCCAACACCGTGGCTCTGGGGGTAGTTTACAACACACGAATTTGAGAGGGGTGCAAGCACTCTGCCCCTAACAGGCTGGATTGGATGTCTTGGTGGCCGTCCTTGGGACTTACAGGTCGAGATCAGAGAGAAGGACCCCCTCAGTGAGGGGGGGGGCTTTGCCAGGAGATGAGTGTGCCTTGGATGGAGCTCAGTGCTGGAAATCAAAGTGAAGGGGTTTGGAAGACAAGGCGGGCCAGATGCGCAGAAGCTGAAGGGTCAGCAAGCACTGACACCAGCAAGTGTCTGGGGACAGACGTGTCCCAGGCCCCGAGAGGAACGGACGCAGGGACAGGATGGTATTTTGACCCTCCCTGTACCCTTCCCTCCCCGCCTCTGCCCAGCCTGCTCTTCTTCTAAGGGAGTCTGAGCTGCCCCAATGTGGTCCTGCCCTGGGGCAGCCACAAAGGGCATGTACGCCGGGACACAGGGTCACGTTCACCTCTTAGCACCGACTCTTTATCCCATGAGCCGAACTTCTCCAGAGCCCTCCAGCCTGGGCGCTGAGACCGGCCAGAAGGGAAGTGGGGGTGACAAACCGCCGTGGCTGGGGAGTCGGCGGGTCGGCGGGTCGGCGGCCATAATGAACGGCTTTAAATCTTTATTCTTCTAGGAGGCGCACCAACCACAAACAGATCCAGTGTGGTGACAGCAGGGCTGAGACAAATCGGGAGTAGAAAATTAAGTACCAATCAAGTTATTTGATTTGGGTATGTATTTGTGACAAGAGAACTAAATCGTATATTGATCACAGATAAGAGAAAATTCAAGTTGGCTTTTTTTTTTTTTTTTTTAGGTGTAAAATACTTTGGAGCCTCAGCCAGAAGGAAGACACACAAATAAAGGAAGCAGGGATAGTCGACTCTGAATTAGAAGGGCCCCACGGTGTTTGCATTGATTGGATAGATTTTCCACTTTACTTTGTCAGAGGGAAGTTCATTTTATGCCTTTTCCAGTTCAACCAGCTCAGACAGACCCCGAGGATCCCTGGGTGGGAGGGCTGCCAGACAAAGGCCGCTGCGGTCGATCAGGCCAGTCAGACCCTGGGAGGACATGGCTCAGCTCTGCCTCTGTGCCTCGGGAGGCTCCATCAAGGAGGCGACAGGTTGTCTTGACCTGGGAAGATAGGAAAGCATCCCCCAGGAAGAGAACGCCGATGGGATCCCAAGCAGAGGAAACAGCTGGAGCAAAATGGTGGCTGGAAAATGAGACTTAGAAGGTACAGAAGCAGGGAGGCATGGTGTAGAAAGGCAGACGACGGACAGCCCTGGGGACTGTCATTCAGAGGACAACAGATGCCACTCCTTTATTTCAAAACGCTTCCTGAATACACACCTAGTGTAGATGCTGGGTAAAGGGAAGTGAATATGGTTTCTGCCTCATGGAGCTCCGAGTCCGGTTGGGACGGCTTCTGCTAAGAAGGCATCACGCACAGATATATGTAGTGATGAAGGGTGTAAGCGGCATGTTGGGGAAGATCCAGGTGCCATCCAGAACAAGACCCGCTTGAGGGGGGACCTTCCTCAAATGAGAATGAGCACGAATCAGAGTTTCCCAGGGAAGCAGACAGAGGCAGGCATGTGTCCAAAGACAGAGAAACAGAGGGAAGAGCATGTAAAGTTAAATCAAACTATAGTTTTGTTTTATTTCTTCAAACAACAGATTTTAGGGAGAAAGAAAGAACTCAAGTTGACATAGAATTATATTTCAACAGATACATTAATCACAAAATTCAATTCACTCAAGATATCAAAGCCTGTTACAAAGCTACAGTAATTAAGAGTATGGTATTAGCATCAGGATAGAAAAGACCCAGAACAAAAAATAGGAAAGATGAGCGTGGAAATTAAGATGAAGGTGATGTTTCAGATCTAAGGAAAAAGAAGGGATTTTTTTTTTTCAATCAATATAATTAGTATAAGTGGTTGGCCGTTTGGGAGAATGTTGAGACAGATCTGTCTTTTACACGCACACGAAAATGGATCCCAGATGAATTTAAGATCTAAAATGTTTTTAAAAGCTCAATCTGTAAGGCGATATTTACTTTTATAATCTATGAAGCAATTATGCTTTTATAATCATTGGGCGAGCAAAGCTTTCCTGCGCTGGTGTCTGCTGGGAAATCTAGACTGACAATCGTAATTTGACTATGTCACAGTGAAAACAGCGTAAGGGACATAAAGACCATGAACAAAAGCTAAAAAGCAAATGAACTGGTCAACAAAGCATTGTTTTCCTTAATATTTGAAGACATCCCACAAACGAGGTACAACAAGGAAAACTCCAACAGAAAATAAAAAGACTGGGGGACTTGAATAAATGAAAATATGTTCAGCCACACTATAAATCCAGTAACTGAAGGGTTAAACAAAACAAGACACTTGGTGGCGTGCACCACAGCGGCCACGATCTTAAGAGGGGGACTCTCCAGTATCAGTGTGGTGTGGGCGTACAGGGGCTCGGTGGCAGCCGGAGGGCTGTTTTCTGACGTAGACCTTAAGAGACACTTGGGCGACAGGCACCAGAATCAAGGAAGATGGGTTCCTTCCTTGACTTATCAGTGCCTTCCGCATGGACTTAACCTAAGAAGCCAGTGGCATGTGAAAGTTTGTGTACACGAATCGGAGGTTCCCAGGGAAGCAGACAGAGGCAGGCATTGTGTCCAAAGACAGAGAAACAGAGGGAAGAGCATGTAAAGTTAAATCAAACTGTAGTTTTGTTTTATTTCTTCAAACAACAGATTTTAGGGAGAAAGAAAGAACTCAAGTGGACATAGAATTATATTTCAACAGATACATTAATCACAAAATTCAATTCACTCAAGATATCAAAGCCTGTTACAAAGCTACAGTAATTAAGAGTATGGTATTAGCATCAGGATAGAAAAGACCCAGAACCTCAGTCGGGCTGTGCTCTCGGTTTCCTTTCTTATTTGCTTCCCAACTCAAGGTCAGGAAGAAGCATGGTGTCCGTCAGCCTACAAAGCTACAGCTGTGGACTCCCTTGTGCCTATCATCTCCGATCGCTAGGTGCATCCAGAGATGAACGCACACTCACCCACACACGGCCTCACCGCATCGTCACCCCAGAGGACCAGGGTGGGAGGGGGTGGGGACCGCAGGGGAGGGTCTCAAGGCCTTCGCATCCCAGCCATTCTATACACAATGCACAAGAGGCCTGCTCTGCTCTGGCCCGTCCGCCATGTTTAACTGCTCACACAGTGGCCAGAAAGAGTGGGCTGTGTTCACCTTGGGGGAGAGGATCTCTTCTATGGACGAATCGCACGGCTCAGTGTGGGCTGGCCTCCGGTCCAGGCGAGGCCTGCAGGCCCCGCTTTCCTTCACTGGTTTGTCCTCAGGGAATGTGACCCTTCCGCACAGCAGCCTTCTTCCTGCACAGCCCTTTGTCGTCTCCTCCGTTCGTGCTACCCTGGCATCGTCCACTTCAGCACCCGTGCCATGACCCTTCACGAGTGGGGGTGGGGGGCGATCAGGCCTGATCCAGGAAGAACCAGGTTTGTTTTGGTTTGAAGTCCGGGGAGAAAGCACAGATCCTGGCCACTCCCTCCAGAGGCTGAGAGAGACGGGCGCCTGCCGCATGCAGAGAGCGGGGGCCTGCAGAGAAGACTTCATCCCAACAGCATCCGGTTTTACCGAAGGGCCTTCAGACGCCTCATCTCGCTCGCTTCCTGGGGGTCAAGGCATCGTCATCACGTGCAGGTGACCAGGGCAAGAGCTGGTCCCAGAGCCTCCCAACCACCAACGGTGATCATCTCGCCGTGTCTGATTGCCAGGAACTCGGGTGGCACGGTCCTGTGGCTCTGGCTCAGAGTCTCTCGGACACTGCTGTCACCGGGAGGCCCCACTGGGGGTGGGGATCTGCTTCCGAGGCCACTGGCAAGAACTCCCCACCCCTGGCCACGTGGGCCTCCCCCGGGGCCGGCTGGTGTCCTCAGGACAGGGCAGCTGCCCTCCCGAGAGCCAGGGCTCCGTGACCTCCTCTTAAAGCCACACACACTGGCTTCTATCTCATTCTCTTTGTGGGAAACTGAGTCGCCAACTGGCCCACATTCAGAGAGAGATAAGAATCGGGCTCCCCCTCTTGATGGGAGGCGTGTCCAGGGATTAGTGGATGGCAGATCAAACTTGCAGGCTCTCTGTGGTTTGTTCTGCGCCGTGGCCCAGCATGGTCCTGCTCAGATGCGAACACGCATACAAATAATGGGGATCCTGTCCACATGCAGACTCAGAGTCAGCAGTTCTGGGGTGGGGCTGACTCGGCATTTTTAAAGCTCCCCGGGGACGCTAATGCGGCTGGTGCTGGACCCACAGCCCAACCGGCAAGATTTACAGGCAACGTGGCATCAATCAGAGATGCAGGGGGTGTGGGAGGGGGATCGGAGCGCAGCGAATGCCCAGCTGAGGCTGACGGGCGGTTTGTGGGCTGACAGCGTGATTTCAGGTGTAGACCCCCATCCCCTGACCTTGACTGCAGGCCGGTGTTTATAGCTTTGCATCCTGGCAGAGTTAGGGGCCAGCATCTCCACCTGTTTCCAAGCACATTTCTTCAAGGCCGTTTGCACAGCCCAGGGCTACAGAGATCCCCGTCCGGAGATAAAAGCGGGATAGGGGTCCAGCTCAGGACCCGATGCCACCACTCCCCAGACCCTGCCTCAAGGGCACCGGATGCCTCCCACCACTCCCCGCCCCCGATCCATTGCAGACAGGGCTCAGCTTCTCCCCGCCCCTGGCCCAGGCCTTTCTGTTTCTGTCCTGCCTGGATGCCGAGCTCAGGCCCAGGTGCGGGACAGGCGGGGCGGGCCGCAGGGCCGGCTAGGCTCGGCATCCTGGCGGCTGCTTCGGACGAAGCAATTCCGGAGTGCCATCCGCAGCATGCCTGCGGGAATCCGGAGGGGACACAGGGCTTAGGAGAAGGTCACAAGCATCAGGGGTCTCTGTAAGTCTGGTTCTAAGGGAGCAGCGGGCTCAGAAGGGGAGTTTGGCAGGGAGGCCTCACGACAGCGTCCTCGGGAGGAGGTCCTTGGGGCGGGCTGGTGCCCGGGATGAGGACAAGGCTCCAGCTCTGCCAAACCCTGTTCTCGAAGGGCGCACCTGCAACGTGGGAACATGGGGGCTCCTGTGCGGACACGCTCACACTGAGAAAGCACTGCCGTCCCCTCCCTGCCTCCTCCCTACGTCAAAGGGAGCCATTGATGCATCGGGATGTCCGATTTCCACCAGCAACGCCTGGGAAAGGGAGAGAAGCCGGGACAGGTCCCCCTCAGGGCCTCCGCGGGAATGAACCTGACCTCCTCGGGCCTCCAGCCCCAGAACTGGCTGAGAATAAAGGCTGCTGTCTGAGTGGGCAGTCGTCCGGGAGCCACGGGCAAGCAGCACGTGGACAAAGCCTGTGTCGCAGGCACAGAGAGCTGGGCGGCGAGGGTCTGGCAGGTCTAGGGAGGGTGAGTGTCCCCTTCCCAGCACCGGGGGCCGTGCCCGCGGCCGGCAGCAAGCGCGCAGCTCCCGAGACCACGGCACAGCCCGTTGCTCGTCCCAGCGAGTCTCGGCCTCGCCGTTCCCAGCCTTGCTGCTCCCGCTGGGAACCCCTGGGCCCGTAGGTCCTGGCCACCTCCTTGTTCCACGTGCACCTGATGACACAGACAGAGGAGCAGCGCCAGGCCGGCCACGGCTTCCTTTCCTTCCGGCCCCCTGCCGCCTCCCCACCCCCTCCTGTCCTGACCCTCCCGGGACGCAGCAGATGTGGGGGGGGGGACCGCCTCGCCTCCCCTGCACCCGAGGCTGGAATCCAAACCCAGCCCAGTCAATATCATCGCCAACTTCTAAACATTTGCCCCCGTAAGAACGCCCCGTTCCCCCGGGACGCAAAGGGGAAGCTCCTTCCTGCTGAGTCCTGACCACCCTGGCAGAGCTGACGGAAGGTCCTTGGATTGGCTCCTGGAGGAACAAGTCAGGAACACCCGTCAGAATCCATCCGACCCGGGTGAGGCCACTCACCCAAGTGCCTCAACAGAGGGAAACCTGTTTGCAGGGCTTTAAGTTTCCGGAGCCCTGTTCACACCCTCCATCCCATTTGGTCCCGACCGTAAGAGCTAACGCTTTGTCACAAAGGAGGATCAAGGAAATGCCACCTTCCACAAGGAAAATGGAGACCCAGCCCCCGCCGGGTGCGGACCGCTGGAGGGGCCTGGGGCCCAGACGCTTCCCCAAGCTGCACCCTTTCCAGCCCTCCCACTCAGCCCACTGACCCCCACTCACGGCCGCCCTCTGAGGTGAGCCTGGCGCGCTTGCATTCACTGGGATTATTGTGATACTTGGAATTTTTCTGCCATGCTGCTCTATGTTTTATTTTGGCCATTATGTTTATGTTCTTCCTTCCTCTTCTTTCCTACACCCTCTTCGTTAGACAAAAGTTTCTCTTTTCTGTTGCTTTAGACTCTATATATTACATTCTGTAAAAGTTGTGCCATAATCTTAATATGCATAATTAATAAACACAATTAAATATGTATTATTTTCCTAATAATGCCTGCAGATGCTCAGGATTTCCTTCCTTTTCCCCATACACCATGGAATTCAGCTCACTTTACCCTTGAACACCCTCCCCAACCACCCTATTCTCGTTATTGTAGGCTAGTTTTTCTTTCAGCTTCCTTTGGGGAAAAAAAGACAGAGTAATTTACTGTTGATAGTTAAATTTATCGACTCATCTTTACCCACTTATTCTGCTTGTATTATTGCATGTTGGACCTCAGGTCCACAGAACTGAGCTAATCATCATCAGCTTCATTCCCGCAGCAGATCTCATTTTCCAAAGTTGGCCACATGCTCCTGCCTCATCCTGGGGGCTCTTCCCACACGAGCCGCTGGTACTCTTTCCAGCCCCCACCCCCAGGTGGGGCCTTGTTCATTCCCCGGGAACAAGAGTGCACCTTGTAACTGCCTCCCCCGTGAGAAATGCTTCTGGTCTCTCTCCACGTGATGGGAACCTGGAGTCGCCATGTAAGACTGGCCACAGCACAGCCACCATGTGAAAGCCCACATGCAGAGCCCAGGCTGATGGTGAGTGAGGGGTCCCTTTGTGCTTGCCCCCCGCTTGTGCTTGTCTTCCAGATAAGGTCCCAAATATTGAGGAGCAGGGACAGACCTTCCCACCATGACCTCTCTGATCTGGCCCACAGAATGCGTGAGCATCATGAGTGTGGTTTGTGCTACTAACTTTGGGGTAAGTGGTCAGGCAACCAACCGCCACTGGAGTGTGCCTGGAACAGTGAATAGCGTACCATGGCCCTTTGCTATTTAGTTATTTAATTAGTTATTTGAAAGGTGTCATATTCATACCCACTTCCTAGAACAAAATCTAGGACCTCGACAGCGACTGGCATGTGTGTGGTCCACTCACTCCTGCCCCATGACCTGTCTTCCCAGGGGAACCACCATCGTGAATCCTAAACGTGCCCTTCTGGGTTCTTCTTGTCTGACCGTACTGCATCGGTAGGTCGCTGTTCATCATGGTATATAGTTTTCTTTACAATTAAAGAAAATAGTTTCTTTTAATTTTTATTTTATTTTTGAAAGAGTGCAAGCAGGGGAGGGGCAGGGAGAGGCGGACAGAGGATCTGAACCGGGCTCTGCACTGACAGGCTGACCGTAGTGAGCCTGACGTGGGGCTCAAACTCAAGAACCACAGGATCGTGACCTGAGCCAAAGTCAGAAGTTCAACCGACTGAGCCACCCAGGTGCCCAAGGGATCTTTTCGTGTGCGGGTCTATCTCTGAGCTCTCTGTTCTACTCCAGGGCAAATTTGTCCACCCCTGCACACTAAGCCCATGGCTGAACTGCTGCGTCAGGATGAGACCTGATTTATCCAACAGAGCAAGTCCTCTCCACGCTTCAGAACGGGTCTGATATTCTCGGCCACTTTTCTCTTCCATGTTTCCAATGTTTAGAACCGTCTTCAAAATGTTACAAAATTACCTGCGGGGAATAAGATTTTAATTGAAATGAACCTTTAGATCAGACTGGGGTGAGTTCCCGTCTTTATCGTGTTGTCTTCCTACTCACTCACGTTTATCTAGTCCCTTTCATATCTCTTAACAAAGTTTTTATGTTAGATTCATTCAGAATACTCAGATTCTGACACTTGCATAGATGGTGTCTTCTCCTTAATTGTTACACATTGTGTACATTAATATTATATTAAGTCATTTAAGCTAAACAGTGTAATTATTTTGGTAATCAATGCATGAATTCTTTTGGAATCTGTTTAAATAATTGTGTCATCTACAAATGACAGTTCTATTTCCTCCTTCCTGTCCTTTGTCTTCCACCTTTTTCTTATGTTGATGCTTTGGCAAGTATCACTAATAAAATGTTCAAAAGAAGTGGCAATAATGTACATCCTTCTCTTGTCTGATTCTAAAGAATGTTTCCAACACTTCCCATTTTAAGATGCTGTTGACCCCAGGTTTGTTATATTCTTTTGTGGGTTAAGAAAATTCTCTATTTCTAACTTACTAAGAGTCTTCCAAATGAATGGTTGTTGAATTTTAGCAGATGCATTTTCTGTGTCTATTGAGAAGACATGCTTTATTTAATTTGTTAATTTAATAATTTACACATATAAATCTCCCACATGAAACCATCTTTGCACACAAAACATAAATCCAACTGGGTTGTGGTTATGTTATGTATTTCATACACTAGCGAATTTGATTTTGTAGTATTTTATTTAGGACCTTTGAAATATATTCATGAGTTAATATCAGAGTTATGTTGACATCACAGAATAGGTTGGAAAGTATTCTTTTTCTTTATCAACTTTAAAACCACTTGGGGATATTCATTACTTTTGTTTTGCTTTGTTATTGTTTTTATAGAAAGATATGTAAGTGCTTCAATTTCTTTAATAGTTATCAGACTATACAAGCAGGTATTTTCGTTGTTGAGTCAGTTCTGATGTTATATTTGTCTAAGAAATTCTTTTATTTCTTCAAAATATCAAAACTATTGGCACATAGATATTGATAGTATTCTCTTTATTTTTAAGTCTCTATTTATCTGTGTTGATGTCTCCCTTTTCATATTAACATGGTTTATTTGTCTTCTCTCTTCCCTTGAAAATTCATACAAGAATTTCAACCATTTGATTATTTTTTTCCTAAGACATAGCTATAATATATAGATTTTCTCTATTTTGTTTAACCTTTATTGACTTACATGATTACTTTAAGATCTCTTTCTACTCTCTTTGCATTTATTTCTTACTTCTTAATATAGAAATACAGTTAACTATTTTACAGGATTTTTTTCTTCTCCAGGGTAGGTATTTAAGGCTAAACAGTTCACTGAAAGAGCCATACCTTTTTTTATCATTCAGTTGTAGGCACATTTGATTCTATTGTGAGTTATTCTTTTATCCAATAATTATTTAGCAGTGTATACGTTTTTTGATTTATTTATAACATCTAGATGGAGAAGTATATAAAATAAATGGCTTAGAGCTCAACAAATTATTATAAAGTGCACAGATTCTAGTAACTGCCACCCAAACAAACAAAAACTAACATATTAATGTCATTTATCCTCCATCACAGGTGCTTAAACTCCTTTCAAAAGGTAACAATTACCCGATTCCTAATCTCAAATTAGTTGTGACCAATTTTGAACTTTATAAGAATGGAAGCCTGCAGTACATATTCTCATGGGCCTGGATTTTTTTTTTTTTTTTACTAATCATTATATATATGAGATCCATGTTTGTGGATAGATGTGGCATTTGTTTTTATATTTTATATGCATACATATATAATCACCTATACTTAACACTAATTTTTTATCCAATCTGTTGTCAATGAACATTTGGGTTATTTTCGTATATTTTGGTACACGTGAGTGTAATTTCAGTAGACTATGCATCTTAGGGCAGGAATTCTGGGCACATAACCAGTGTTGTGTTGTGTTGTGTCAAGCTATGGTAAATTGTTCTGAGAACAATCCCACAAGCAAAGTATGGGAGTTCCAGTTCCTCCAAATCCTTGCTGGACCCGAGAGGCTCTCATCTTCTAAAACTATCTATTGTAGCGTGTCTGGGGTCTGTTTAGTTTTGAGTGTATTTCCCTGATAACTAGTGACATTTAATCTTTTTCTTTAACATGAAGTGTTTTCTCATGAGTTTTGTGTTTTATTTTCCCATTGAGTTATTTTTCTGTCTGATGTAGTTGTTTATATACTATGAATATGAGCTCTTTGTTGAGGATACATACATATTGCAAATATTTTCTTACTCTTAATGGAAGTTAATGATACCTTTGATGACCAGAACTTCTTGATTTTAATGCACTATAATTTATCAGTCTTTCCTTTGTGATTATCACCTTTTTGTTTAAGAAAACTTTGTGTATATCCTGAGGTCATGATGGTATTCTTCTATATTTTCATTTACAAACTTTATTGTTTTGCCATTCAAATTTAGATACACAGTAGGTCTGTATGGCTGTGGCTATTTAATGTTCTTTCCCCCACTGTCCTACAGTGTCATAAATCAAATGTGAACAAATGTGTAGGCCTGTTTCTGGACTCTTTATCTTCTTCCGTTGGTCTATTTGCCTATCCTTGACCAATGCCCTATTATCTTACTTACCACTGCTCTATAATAAACTTTAGTAATCTCTTGCTGTTCTTACTCAATGTTGCCTTGGTTATTCTTGATCTTTTGGATTTCCATGTAAAATTTTTAAAGAGTTTATAAATGTCCTCAGAAAATTTACTGAAACTTTTATAGGGATTGCATTAGATCTAGAGATGAAAGTGCATACAGTGGCTATCTTTACAGTATTTAGTTTTTCAGTGCATGGCCTCGCTGGTGGTGTGCTGGTGAATGGGGAACAACAGTTCTCCAAGGAGAAATATGTGTCTCGCAGATTTGCCAATTTTTGAGCTATGAATATTATCACTGGCTCATTTCAAGCTACCGTTGTGGATTCCTGGACACAGACTTTGGAAAAGATGCCTAAAACGGGCTTTTCTGAGAGGTTAGGAACAAACCAGTGGTTATAGCCCTCCATTTATGCAGGTCTTCTCTAATCTTCCTCAATAATGTTTGTCCTTTTCTGTGTAGATAGCTGCATGTTTATTCCTAGGCTTCAGATGCTCTTGTAAATGTTATTTTAAATGGCATTTTAAAATTTCATTTTCTAATTTGTGTGGTATATACTCAAGGCCACCTAATGTAGAAAATACGCAAATACATAATAAATGATTCATTGATTTTACATTACCATAGGGGAGAAAATAATATTCTCTGTATTTCCAGACTTTGGGACCATCTTAAAGAGATGCAATGGATTTTTGTGAAATTGACCTATTTTCAAAAAAGACTTACCAAATTCGTGCATTAATTCTAATAACTTATTTGCATTTTGTTTTGGATTCTTTATGTATATGAATATTTTGTCTTCAAATAATAACAGTTTTAGTTCCTGCACTTACTCTACATTCAGTTTGTCTTTCTTGTCATGTTTTTTTCCTGGTTAAAAATTTAATTAAAATATTGACTAGAGGGCCGCCTGGGTGGCTCAGTCAGTTAAGTCTCCAACTTTGGCTCAGGTCATGATTTCACAGTTTGTGGGCTCGAGCCCTGTGTCTGGCTCTGACAGCTCAGAGCTTGGAGCCTGCTTCAGATTTTGTGTCTCCTTCTCTCTCTGTCCATCCCCTGCTTGCACTCTGTCTCACTCTCTCAAAAATAAATAAATTTAAAGTTTAAAAAATGTGTAAATATTGACTAGAAATAGTAATAATAAGCATTCTTGTTTTCTTCTGTGTAATATTATAAGGTACAATTTTTCTGTAGCTTTCTTAAGAATATACTTTTGCCTACTAAGCAATTAGCATACATTTATTTCTAGTGTTTTAAAAATTTGCATTATGTTTGTGTTGAATTTTATCAAATATATTCACTTTATCTACTGCATTACGTAGCTTTTCTTTTTTCCCCTTGTTTCCAGTATATTACATGGAATGATTTTCAAATGTTAAATCCTAATTCTTGGAGGAACACCAGCATGGCTATAATATATTATCCCCATATATTGCTCAATTCATTCTGCTGATATTTTGGAAGGTGATAGAAATATTCTCTATCTTGATTAGGGAAAGAGCTGCATGAGCATCTGCTTTTGTGAAAATCCATAGAACTGTACACAAAAAGGGTGAGTTTTACTTTTATGTAAATTTTAAGTCAATAAATCTCCCTTTTAAAAGATGGTGATTTGTTTCCCTTTAACCTATCTCTATATTTTTCATTTGTTTGTTTGTTTCCTCTGGTCATTGCTCTCACATTTAATAACCTGAGTTGGACAACTCATCTCATACGGGAGGTTTTTGTCCCCGCCAGATGAGGACTTACGATACTGTCCTATTTCCGTGCTCCAATTGGAGAACACAGTTCTCAGTGAGCATTTACACCGTCCAGACAGAGCTGAGAGTGCAGTTTCCAGCCCCGACTTCTCTGGGGGACCAATGGCAATTTCCAACTGGCCTGGTGGTGCCCAGTTTCTATACCTGTGTTACCTGCTCTTCAGTCTCTGACCTCAAGTACCACTTGTAGTTTCTTCCTTGATTGTCAATGTAGTCAGGCTTTGTACATATCCTCAAGTTCATTTTGGTAAAGTGCACCCATTTACGATCCCGTTTGCCAAATTTTAGTTACCATTTAATACTTTTTTTTGGAAATGTACAAAATGTTAAAAGTACATTCATACATCATTGTTGATGGGATCCTTGTATGACTTCAAGCTTTTCCATAACTGTTCTTACAGACTATTTTTGGCTCCAGTGATTTACTTGTGTTTCATTCTTTTTTGCTGCTCGTGTTTGCTGAGGTTTATCAATTTCACTGTTTTGGTTCCAGAGAGTAAGTCCTGAGTACATTTACTCGCTCCTTTACTAGCTCCGTTGCTTTTCTATTTTCTACAGCACTTGTTTCTGCTTTTATCTTGATTATGTAATAAGTTCCCTGCTTCTGTAGCATTGTGCCTCTGTGGTTTTCTATGTTTTAATTAAAAGGTGCAGGAGATGGTCAGCAGAGGTGGCTGTCATGGCTGCCCGGCCTGAACACTGCCCTTGGTGGTCCCTTACCGCCCTGGCCCTGGGCTGGGCCGTGCAATTTGCTGTGGCTGCTGGTTCAATAGACAAGGGGCACATGCAGACATTTGGACACTGCTCTGTGCTGGGGCTCACCCTCTCCTCGTTGCACTTGGAGCCATAAGACCATCACAGGACCAAGCCCAGGCTGGCCTGCTGGAGAAAGGCCACAAGAGAACCCACATGGCCAAGCCAGCAGCTGGCCAACCACCAGATGTGTAATTAAAGCAATTCTAGATGAGCCGTCCTTCCCACCAGCTGGCCATGGCCCCGTGAACGAGCCCGGTGGAGATCATCCATGCCAGCCCTGTCAGAGGACTGACCCAGCCAGCGCGCAGAGCCAAAGACAACAGCCTATGCTGAGCTACTAAGTTTGGGGATGATTTGTTATGGACCCACAGCTACCAAAACTAACTGTCACATTCATAACGTCATTTTCTGATAATAAAGTAATTCCTGGTTATGAAGTTTCCTTTGAGGACTGTTCCAGCAGAATGCCATAAGGTTGGGTACATAATGGTCGACACGGTCTGTAATTGCACTATTACTCTCTTTCCTCTCCGTCTTTCTTTGCAAACAGTGAGTTAAGAGAACATTTCCGTTCCATCTTTCCTTAGCTCAAAAGCTTCTGATTATTTTCTAGCTTTATGGCATTGTAGTTTGCAAAAGTAACCTGAACAATTTCTGCTTTCTGTAATAGATTCCTGTTTTCTTTACGGCTTAAGAGTTTGTCAGTTTTTATAAATGTCCCAACAACTCTGGCAAAGAATGGATATTCTCTACAGGATTCACATTTCAATGATTGATGTCATTCCAGTCAACCTTTCTTGGAACGCATGCTTCATGGGGATGGGGGGTTGTCTCTCCTGCACAGCCTCGCCCCAGCCCTCAAACACGGCCTCGCATGTAGTGGGTACTCAGTGTTCATTCATTGAGTGATGGATGAATGGACCTAATTAATAATGCCAATTAAATCCTACATCACCTTCCTATGATTCATTATTTATGATTTATCGTGATGATTGGTCCTACTAATATGTTGGGAAGTGAAATGGATATGTGGTCTTGCTGCTGTTGTAGGATTTCCAATTTCTCCTTACATATCCGGTATTGTTTCTTTTGCCAATTATATATTATCTGCTGGTGATAAGGTTTCCTAAATCTTTGAGGTTAGCTTTTATCTCTATAAAATCATATGCTTTGTCTTGTGATGCATTTTGCCATGAATTTCTCTTTGTCTGATATTAATATTGGAACTCCTGGGAATCTTGTCTGATCTGTTGTTGCCCCTCTGGGGTAGATGGCTCAGTGATCACCCAACACCATTCTTCCTCTCATCCTTGGTAGGAAGAAAAAGGAAGGAAGGAAGGAAAGAAGGAAGGATGGAAAGGGGAGGGAGGGAAGGAAGGAAGTGGGGAGGGAGGAGAAGGGAAGGAGGGAAGAAGAAGGAAGGAAGGAAGGAAGGAAGGAAGGAAGGAAGGAGGAAGGAAGGAAGAAGGAAGGAAGAAGGAAGGAAGGAAGGAAGGAAGGAAGGAAGGAAGGAAGGAAGGAAGGAAGGAAGGAGGAAGGAAGGAAGGAAGGGGGGAAGGAAGGGGGGAAGGAAGGGGGGAAGGAAGGGGGGAAGGAAGAGGGGAAGGAAGGAAGGAAAGAAGGAAGGAAGGAAAGAAGGAAGGAAGGAAGGAAAGAAGGAACGCTGGGAGGAAGGAAGTCACTTTTGTTTAAGGCATCAATGTCTAAGAAGTCACATTTCTTCTGAAGCAGGGATGATATGACTGGGTTCTGGCCACTGAGACGGAAGGGGAAGTTGCTGAATGGAACTTGATGAAGGCTCCTTAGGAAAGACGTGCCACCAAGGAGCGCCACCGTGTTCCTTTAGGTCTTCCTCCTGCCTGGCAGCATTTGCAACATCCGCTTGGGAGCCACATCTAAGGGTCAAAGCCAGCACTAAGTGGCCATGCAGCAGGACGACGGGAGCTGGGCTAGCCCCCAGTGACACATGCAGCGGCCATACACCTGGACTTCTGTTTCATGGCAAATAAACGCTTACGTGTAAACCCCATGTTACATGCCAGGCACATGTTGCAGCGTCCAGACTTAATTCCAAATCGGCTCACTCCAGTTAGTGGTCAAGATACAACTGGGGGCACCTGCGTGGCTCAGTCAGTTGAGGTCATGGTCTCAACCATGGTCAGCTCAGGTCATGATCTCATGGTTTACGAGTTCAAGCCCCTCATCGGGCTCTGTGCTGACAGCTCAGAGCCTGGATCCTACTTCGGATTCTGTGTCTTCCTCTCTTTCTGCTCCTCCCCTGCTCATACACTGTCTCTATCTCTCTCAAAAATAAATAAAAACATTTTTTAAAAATTGCAACTGAACAGCCTCAACCTCAGACAAAAAATTAAGTATACTTACCTTGGCTTTCTCCTTGTATTTCACATCACCCCCATTGATTTCTTATACCTCCCCCCTCTTCGTCTGTCTCCCTCTCCATCCCTCTCTCTGCCCCCTCTCTCATTTATTATTTACAAGATGTTATCTTCCTTTTGGTCAGAATATTCAAAAATTGTTCTGTATTTAAATAATTCTAATGCTCAAAATAAATCACGAGTGCCATAACTTTATCATCATTGAGCTCTTAATTTGCTTCATCCATTGGTTGATTGGCATATGTCTCCAAATGGTATCTAAAGAAGGTTATGTAGGGAGTGTGTGTGTGTGTGTGTGTGTGTGTGTGTGTGTGATCCTTTGCCTCTTGCTTTCACACCTTTAAAAAAATCGATAAATTCAATCCAATCAACCCTGACTGGATACCAAATTATTGGATTATAAGGATTTTCTCTTAAAATCTTGGCAGAACTAGCAGACACTTTTTCCTGTCTTTCTCTGTAAGCACGCCAGAATGAGTGGGTTATAATCTGTAGGCTCACCTGTAACCTGTAGGTTATAACCTGTAGGGAAAACAGTCAGGATTCCAGGCCTGAGCAGAGCTGTCTGAGGCAGTGTCTTGTGGCTACCGCTCCCTCAGGAAGTGTGGGACATGGGCAAGTCCCTAGCTTACAAGAACCATCCTAACTCAAACTCAGATGAAAACTTGGCTTCTTGGTACCCAGCAAGAACCAAGCCACAGCTGACCACAAAGCAAGGGACTATCATTGTCTTTGGGAAACATCAAGGCTGCCTCTTCTGACCCTCAGCACACAGGTGAAAAGTTGGTCTGGGTCATCGTGTGTATCCCACTGACCCTTTGGAATACAAGTAAGTGTGGAGACCCAGGGAGCCTGGGATTCCCATCCTATCCTCCATGGTCCGCCAACTCCAGAGAACGTTCTAAAGACTGGATCCTCCACCAAGACTCTGAAGGATGCCCTCCTGCCTGAGCTTGGGCTGAAATTTCATTTGAGGACTGTAGTGGGTTGGATGGCAGATCTGAAAGAGAAACCCATGCCCTAATCCCAGGAATATATGAATATGACCTTATTTGGAAAAAGGATCTTTGCAGATGTAAGTAATTTAAAGATCACCAGACTAGATCATACTGGATTTCAGGTGGGCCTCAAATTCTTAGGAAAGAAGGGCAGAAAATAGCTTTGTTTCCTGACTTCTGGCCTCT
This sequence comes from Hyaena hyaena, assembly GCF_003009895.1. Classification (NCBI taxonomy): domain Eukaryota; kingdom Metazoa; phylum Chordata; class Mammalia; order Carnivora; family Hyaenidae; genus Hyaena; species Hyaena hyaena. The sequence continues at coordinate 6,923,577 of NW_024080636.1, read as the reverse complement.
AGACTGAGATGATAAACTCCTGTTGCTTTGAGTTACCATGTTTGCAGTTGATACAGCATCTCTGAGAAACTAAGCCAGGCACTTAATTCACTGGGGGACTGTATTAGTAAAAATGAGTTCAAATTATTCAAGGTTGGAGTATTTTGTGTTGTCATCTAGTAATGACTGTAGAATTATTTCTGATCATCTATAATAAAAAATAGATTACAGCACGCGCTTGGGGCCAAGTGTGCACTATGACTTTGGACTGACCCTAAATGATACTCTCCTTTGACTCCTTTGAGAAGCAATAGAACATAGCAGCAAAAGCATGGGTACTGGAGCTTGGCTGCCCCGTGTGAACCTAGTTCTGTGCAAAACTAGCCAGGAGCAGAACCTTGGGAAAGTTCATAAATCTTTCCATATCTCAGTTCTGTAAGGTTGGATCCCAGTATTTACTTTATAATTCATTTAGTACATATAAAAAGCTTAGATGATTGTTATATCATCATCGTCTTCACCCCCAGCCAGAGCTAAATTGTTAAAACCACCACCACCACCACCACCACCACCACCACCACCATCATCATCACCACCATCATCACCACCATCACCATCACCATCATCACCATCACCACCATCACCACCATCACCACCATCATCATCACCATCACCATCATCACAATCACCACCACCATCACCATCACCACCACATCACCACCATCATCATCACCACCATCACCACCATCATCACCACCATCACCATCATCACCATCACCATCACCACCATCACCACCATTACCACCATTACCACCATCACCATCATTACCATCAAAACCTGAACTGTCACAATACTAGACTTTGCCTGAAGCCTAAGCTCCTGAAAAACTGTAATGGTTAAGAAATGCTTCCCCACCCTTCTATATTCCAAAAATGCCGTACTTCAAAGAATCACTTGCCCATATGACTTACACAGGATCATGGATGCATCTCCTGTGTAGCTAGGAAAAACCTAAACACAGACCTTCCAAATTTTTATTCCATGCCTTGTAAATAATTGCCAGAACCGCTTTTTCCTATTGATCATTCAAAACGAAACGCTTGCTAACTGGTTTGACCAAACTTGAGTTAAGCTCCTCTCCTTCCCCCAGGCCGCTGGACTTTCACGCACCCTCAGGCCAGGCCAGCAAAGGACCCCTCCTTAACAGCCCCTCCCCAGAATCTGCTGACAGAAGGAGAAGCATGGGTCAACTGTCCCACCATGCTGCTCCCCCACCCTGAACACCAGTTCTTTTAAGCCTTGCTAGCCCCTCCCTATAAAAGGAAGTCGTCTCTGCCTGACCTTTGAGCTCTGACCCTCATTGTGTTTTCCTATTGTGATCATCCCCTTTCACTACTGGAATAATCCTGACAAATAGAGGCACTCTTTATCTAAATCTGGATTTGTTTTTATTTGACACTGTCCACTTCAGTGCTTTTTGTACGAGGAATGAAAAAATATTAGGTTAGTAGATTTCTGAAGAATTCCTCTGGTTCACACTTATTCCTGGTTCACACTATTCTGGTTGATCCCAGGCGTGATCGAAAGTCCTAAGATTTCAGAGGAAGGGAGTTCCTGAACTGCCCCTTTAGGGGTGAGGTTATGGCTCAGGCTGGTCAAACCCAGGACGGTCAGTGAATCACACCTTTAATGGTCCCTGTATCTTGTGGCCACCGTAACAAAAAAGGCAGATCGATTAACAGAAATTTGTGTTCCTCACTGTTCTAGAATCTAGAATTCCAAGATCAAGATGCTGAGATGCTGACAAGGTTGGTTCTTTCTGGGGGCTGTGAGGGAGAATCTGTTCCAGGCCTGCCTCGCAGCTTCCAGGGTTTACTGGAGACCTTTGGTGTTCCCTGGCTTAGAGGCACACCTCCCCAATGTCTAGCTCCATCTCCACGTTTTCCTTTTGTGAGGGTCTCTGTGTCTAATTTCCCCCTTTTATAAGGAAAGCTGCCATGTTGGCTTAGGGCTCACCCTACTCCGGGAAGGCCTCATCTTAAACGAAGACATCTGAAAAAACCCTATTTCCAACTAAGGTCTCATTTGGAAGTGTTGGGGGTGGGTTAGGGAGGCCATGAATCAACCCAAAACAGTCATCGTGCCTAAGAATTCAGCATCCAAAGGGGCACCTGGGTGGCTCAGTTGGTTGGGCATCTGACTTCGGCAAAGGTCACGATCTTGTGAGTTGTGGGTTCAAGCCTTGCATTGGGTCCTGTGCTGACAACTCAGAGCCTGGAGCCTGCTTTGGATTCTGTGTCTCCCTCTCTCTCTGCCCCTCATCCACTCACACTCTGTCTCTCTTCTCAAAAGTAAATGAACATTAAAGAATTAAAAAAAAGAATTCAGGCATCCATGAGCATCACCCTCTCCTAAGTTTCTCGACTCCAGGTAAGGAGCCCCCCTGGCAGAGCGGCATAGGATCGGCCCCTTTCTAGGGGGAGGTCCCCTTATTCCACGGTGCTCCAACTCCCTCTTCAGCTGACCTAGCTATCAAGGATGCAGAGTACAAGCAGCGGAGACGCCTGAACCCGGGTGAGGTGGGTGAGGTCACCACTCCACCCCCTTCAGCACTATTTCCTACACACAGAGCTGGACTGACAGTAGCATCTGGAAACCCCCAGGGCAATTACCAGGAAACCTACGGACACGCCTCCTGAGCTCCTAGCAGAGGCCCCCCCCCCCCCCCCCCCCCCCCCCCCCCCCCCCCCCCCCCCCCCCCCCCCCCCCCCCCCCCCCCCCCCCCCCCCCCCCCCCCCCCCCCCNCCCCCCCCCCCCCCCCGGTGTCCCTGGACACTAAACGTGGTGGAGGAGAAATCCAAGGCCACCAGGACCTTTGTTCACTTTGACATAATATCTCTCTTCTCCCTGGATGTTGACACAATGGCTTTCTTTATCCTTGCCATTTCAGAATTTCATGGGCTGTGCTCATTCCGAGTTCAACGCAACAAGATCTTTCTATCTGATAAATGAGCTATTTCTTCAAGGGAGAAAACTCGTCTTCTGCACCTCCCACTGTTGCAGCTCTGTGTCTCCAGGCCCACGCGCTGCCTCCCTGGGCTCTGTCTACACCACCTGACCCCTGCAGTCTGTTCTCTTCGCCTCCCAAAGGAACAAGACTGAGCCCTCGTCTGAGCTCCCCGCCCCCGGGGTTATATCAAGGTAGTTGTTACTACTATTACCTGTAGGCGGAGCAAGTTCAAGACAGAAGAATTAAATAAACGGCCCTGGGTTCATGAGTTTGTTCCGGGCAGAGTCAAGATTCTCAGAGGAAACCGTCTTACTGTGTTGAGCCAACAGAACTGGCCTTACACTTGTTCCCAAGGCGTCCCGTCCACTCTGGAACATCCCTCCTGGTCCCCAGAGACCCAATGTGGACGCCCCGACCTCCACGGCTGAGGAAGTTCCCGCAGGACTGCGGAGCAGGAGTTGGGGGCGAGCAGGGCACTCAGGGCGCCGTGAGCTCGCCCCCTGCGAGATGTCGGAGCACTCCCGGCGTGATCCACGGCCGGCCTGCCTCCAGCTTCTGCATGTTCAAAAATGTTCTTCCAGATGTGAAATACGCCAGACGGTAGCAAAAACAAAAATGCCACACGAGTTATCACTTAGAAACTCAACCTCGTTTTTTTTTCTTTCCCAAGCAGAAGTCTGTCCACACTTCAACGCGTTTACAGCCTTTATTAAGAGAAGCGAGAACTCAGTCTATTTGATTTATAATTGAAAATCATAAGCTATAGCATTCACCTGCTGTTCCCACGCGCTGGTGAAACGATACAGGCCCCTTCATCACTCAGCCTCATAATTGGCATGAAGCGGCATCAGTGTGCAGCCGGCGCTCCCACAGGCCCACTAACAAGTTGATACAACTGCACAGGCTGGAGAGCAGAAATTTAGCAAAAATATTATTTCGCGCTGATTTGTTCTCTGACTCCTGCCTAGTGAAGAGTCACCGGGGCGCACAAGGGCACTTCATTAGTAGGGGCTGAAGGAGGAGCGAGGGCCCGGCTCTGGCGTGGACACGTGGCCCGTCCACGCTGGGACGGCAGGCGGCCCCACCCTCGGCCGCACACTGACCCTGCAGCTCCAGCCCAGAGCGGATCCCGAGGCCTCGTGCACAGCCGCAGCCTGCAGTGGGAGCCCCTGGGGCTCGCGCAGCCGGGGGAGACGTTTCACACCCCGAAGGAGAGCCCTTGAGGTCTGAGGCCACCCACAGCGAGGGGAGCCCTCCCCGAAGGGCACCCACAGCCCCAGAAGGACGGGGCTTTGCCGAGCACAGTCCAGCTTCTCTGGCGGGGCCTTGGGGGTGCACCGGAGACTTGGACCAAGGCCCTGCCCCCCACTCCGGGCTCCCAGTCTGGGGTGGAGGAAGATGGGGGCGTAGCTCACGGGGACAGAGGAAGTCAGAAGAGCAGGGGTGGGGATCGGATCACGTTGGACCATGTCACCGGAATCTCCACAGGGAGGTTATGACCTTTATCAGCTGAACTTAGCAGGTGCTCTTCGAAGCTGGGATGCAGGAAGATACGGGTGAACGCCAGGGAACCTTCTGCGTTGTCGGGGTGATGGCAGGGCGGGGGCACTGCCTGGATCCCAGGGTGGCCCCACTGTGCGCTGCCAAAGTGCTCTGGTAACATTACGGTGGAATCTTTTCTACGATTTGTTTTAAAGTTTATTTATTTACTTTGGGGGGGGAGGGGCAGAGGCAAGGTGCGGGGCGGGGGGGAGAAAGAGAGAATCGCAAGCAGGCTCCGTGCTGTCAGTGCAGAGCCCAGTGCGGGGCTTGAACCCACAAACCATGAGATGACTTGAACTAAAATCAAGAATCAGATGCTTAACCAACAGAACCACCCAGGTGCCCCTTTTCTACAATTTTTAATTAATAAAAAGAACAAGAAAACCAACAGGTATTATGTACACCCATGGGCCGGGTTTTTTTTTTTTTTTAAACATTATTTAAATCCAAGTTAACATGCAGTGTATTATTGGCTTCAGGAGCAGAACCCAGTGACTCATCACTTACAGGCACCCGGTGCTCATCCCAACAAGCACCTTCCTTCTAGCCCATCGTCCATCTAGCCCAACCCCCACCCACCTCCCCTCCAGCACCCTGCAGTCTATTCTCTGTATTTGAGTCTCTTATGGTTTTATCAATTTAACAGGTTTTATTTTAAAAGTTAGCATACAGTAAAATAGACTTTTTAAATTTACAGTTATATAAGATTTAACACACGTCTGTATCTATGTTGCCTCAATGTAATCAGGGCAGAAGACAGTTTCATCACCCCCAAAACGCCAAGCCCAGGACACCAGGGACCTATTCTTTGTCATTCTGGTCTGGCCTTTCCAGAAGATGACATAGATGGGGTCAGACAGTGAGACCGGCGCCCTTCCCCCAGCAGAGTGCCCCGTCCACATCCATCGATCTGTTTTATTTATGCACCTCATTGGATGGATGTGCTACACTTTGCTTCCCCGTCCACCAACTCAAGGACCCCTGGGTGGTTTCACCCTTTTAACGGTTGTGAAAAAAGCCGCTACGAGCATTCCTGTGTGTGTGGTTTGCCTTTCTCGCTAATAACTACCGAGGAAGGGAATTCCTGGCTCATAGATCACAATATGTTTAACGTACAAGACGCCACCAAACCGTCTTCCAGAGCGGCTGCTAGGTCGATGAGCATTCCCACCGGCGCTGCACACGTGTCCCAGGCCGTCTCGTCTTCACCAGCACTTGACTTTTTAGTTTTTATTTTATCCCATTTTGTTCAGAAAATATATCTTGCATGATCTTGGCTATTTTAAAATGATTCAGCCTTGTATTGTGATCAGAATGTAGTCTGTTTTGGTGAGTATTCCAGGCACACGTGTGAATGACCTCTGGTCCCCCGACCATGAAGACACACAGGGTGACGGGCTTCTCCAGACTTCCAGATCCTTCCCCGGTCTTCTGTCTTCTTGTTCCATCACGTCCTGCTGAGGGGATGCTGGAGTTCACGAACATAGTGGCCACGTGGTCCGTTTCTCCTGTCCTTTCCATCAGTGCTTGCTTCATTTATCTTGAGGCTTTATTTTTTAGGACTGTCATATCTTCCTGGTAAATTGGCCTTTTATTCTCGGCTTCGGTATAATACCCTTCTTTATCCCGGATCATTTTCTCTGCCTTCCAGTCTGGGAGGCCCTGGTTTCACTATGCCCTTTCTGGGTCTCTTCTGAAGGGAGCGCACAAGGCACGCCCCCCCCCCGTGTCTCACCTGCACCCGCTTACTCAGTGCGGTTTTGAAGCAGCCATCACTGCGTCTTTTTTTTATCAATTCTGGCCGTCTCTAACTTTGAAGATCAGTAGTGTACTAATTATACTAATTTTTATTTTCCACTCCATCAGTCTTTACAGCATTGTTGAAATGTATTTCAAGCACAAAATATTCATTCGTTTAAAGTGCAAAGTTATTGCGGCCCCTGGGGAGCTCCGTCAGTTGAGCGTCTGACTTTAGCTCAGGTCATGATCTCACGGTTCGTGGGTTCGAGCCCCGCGTCGAGCTCTGTGCTGACAGCTCAGAGCCTGGAGCCTGCTTTGGATTCTGTGTCTCCCTCTCTCTCTGCCCCTCCCCTGCTCATGTTGTCTCTCTCCCTCTCTCTCAAAAATAAATAAAACATCAAAAAAAAAAGTGTGCAGTTATTTGGTTCTTGGTATATTCACAGGGCGTGTAACTGTCATAGCATCTAATTTTAGAGGATTTTTCAACACCCCAAAAAGAAGCTCCCCCCTCACTGGCAGTCTGTCCCCACTCCCCCGGCCCCAGGCCACTGTCCACTTACATTCTGCCTCTGTGCGTTTGCCCGTTCTGAACATTTAACATAGGACATGTGGTGTTTATGATTTCCAACCTTGGCGTTTTCATCGGCGTGTTTAGATGCCATTACGTTTCTTTATTTCCCATTTTCTGGTTTCATTGTTTTATTTTATTTTGTTTTATTTTATTTATTTTAGTATCTCCCTTATTTTATCTACTGAGGTTTTGACAATATAACAACTTGTGTGTGGGTTCCTCTTAGTGATTGCCGTTGGTGTAAAACTAATGTTTTGCCACTTGGAGTGGAAGATACAAGTCTGAGCACCACCAGGGCCCTTGCGCCCTTGATGCCACAGTTTCTGAAAGTGTCGCATCCGCAGACACTGAAAATCCCACCAGACAGCCCTATCTTTTTTGCTGTCAGTGCTCTTACTCGTTGTAAAGAATTTAAGAGAAGAGTCTTTCTAGCCAGATAGTCATTATTTCCTTTGTTCTTCCTTTCTTCCTTCTTCCCCAGTGTTCCAGATTTCCCTCTGGTATAATTTCCACTTTTTCCCCAAAAACTTCCTCCAGTATTTCTATGAGAGCAGGTCTGTCGGCAACAAAGTCTCCTAGGATTCCTTTATCTGTCTTTTCCGCCTCTACTCTTGAAAGATATATTTTGCTGAATATAAAATTCTGGGACCACAGTTCTCTCCTTTCAGTACGTTAAACATGCGACGTCCGTGCCTTCTGGCCTCCCTGGTTCCCCGAGAGATGAGCAGCTGCTTGAATCTGGGCTCCCGCACCTGCTACGTGGTGCCTTTCTCTGGCTCCCTCCTTCGTTTTTCTTCGCCTTTAATTTTGAGCAGTTTGATTATTTATTGTCTGGCCAAGGATCCCACTGAGTTTGCCTTCTTTGAGGTTCTTGAATCTGCAAGGTTATGTCTTTCTCCGAATTTGGGGTGTTCTTAGCCAATATTTTTTCTGCATTCCGTTCCTTCTTTACAGATGACATGGAAGTTAGACCTTAAAAATTGTATGACAGGTCTCTGAGCTTCTGTTCAGTGTAAGTCAATATATTTTCTCTCTGATATGCAGGACGGATTCCTTCCAGAGGCCCAGCTTCTAGTTCATTAAGGCTCTTGTGTTACCTCAAGCCTGCTACCGAACACCGTCATGAAAATTTTATTTCATTTGGTAAATTCTCTAGTTCAGAAACTACTGTTCTGTTCTCTGTGGCTTCTGTTTCACTGTTTCACAAGACTTTCTATTCCATTTGTGTCCACGGTGCTTGCCCCTGTTTCCAAAAGCACGGCTTTCAAAGTATTTCCCTAATAACGCCAATGTCTGCATCATCTCGGCTTGGGAGGGACCCAGTGACTGGCTTTCACCTTGCGAGCCGGCTCTTCTTTTCCTGCGTACCAGTCGATTGGGGGTAGCATCTTGGACACTTTGACTATCACGTCATGAGACTCTACGTCTCGTTCAAATCCTACAGATAATGTTGATGCTTTGTTTGGCAGGTAACTAAGCCGATTATGTTCAGAGCGGAGTTCTGGTGCTCCGTCTGTGGTCATGACCCCGATGTCGGTTTAGTTTTCGAAGCCTCGTCGGGCCACCAGATGTGCCCTGCCCGTGCGAGCCAGCAGGTGGCCAGTCCGAGGCCCCACAGTCAGCAACGGATCCTGTTGTTTATTCAAGTCCACAGTGTGCCCTTTAAGGTCAGACCACACATGCACAGCTTGGAGGTGACCCCAGAGTTTATACACCACTTCATGGGGCAGCTGCGTGATTTCTGTGCTCTTCATGACCCAACACTCTGGTTCTCTGGGGCCCCTTCTGCCGTCCTCAAGCCAGAAACCCGGAGCCGCCACTTATTTCCCATGTATGTTTGTGTGTCTGGCCACACATTGGAGGGACAGAGAGGACAAGAGTAAGAGCTCACCTACTGTTCCCTGGACACACCCCCCCCCCCCCCGTGGGGAAGAACCGTCCCCTGCTTGTGCCGTATTCTCACGGGATCCCACGGGTACAAGAAAACAACAAAACCATGGATTTGCCGCTGGCTTTGAACCCTCAGCACCTCCCTTCCCTGTTCCTCAGGCTCAAAGCGAGGCGCTTTCTGTCCATGGCTGGTAGCACGTCCACACTCGTTGCGGCCTTGTGTGTGACCAGCCTGGCAAATACCAGAGGAAAAGAAATCGGGGCCCTCATTGCTGGGCTGGTGCTTCTTCAAAGTCTCGTCCACCTCCCCGACCCGTCAGCCGCCATTTCCTTCTCAGAGCGCCCCCCCCCCACCTTTCTCCATGCTCCCCATCTGCATCCCGCCAGAGGGCAAGATGTGTCTGATGTTTGTGGCTCAGAAAGTAGAACTCAAAATTGTATCTTTCATCTTCTTAATAGTCTTGCAGGGAAGGATCACTGTCTCCATGTTACAAACAAGTAAGCTGAGGCCCAGAGACGGTACTTCATTGACCCAGAATCACACAGCAACTGAGCAGGAGTCAGAGCCGGGTCTGTGTGCCCTTGGGCTCTGACTCCTCAGCTACTCTCTGGGGAGCCATGTGGGGAGGGAGAGAAGCCTGATCCGGAGCAGGGAGCCCGGATCCTGCACCCACCGCGGCCCTCGCTGTCTGTGGGACTCTGCCTGAGCCAATGCCCGTCTTCTATACTCAGTTCCACTGCTGCAAAGTGATAGGGGTTCGCTCCAATGCCCTCTGGTGCCTCGCGAGGCAGGCATTGTGTGATGTTCTCTGTGAACAGGCTGTATGGAAGGCAGTGTGTGCAGGCTGCCAGGTGCCAGAGGCCCCCAGGGCGGGTCCCCACCACTGCCTTCCCAGCAGCCGTCCCCAGGCCCCCAGGCTGTCTTGGGGCTTTGCTGTTAGGAAGCGGTTAAGGGAGGGATTTCTCTTCTTCAGTGTGTCAGTAGAGAATCAATTACGCCTGCTTGGTGCTGGGGGAGTCCCGTGACTCACACCCCCATGGGGATACAACCTGCGGTCACAGGGACGGGGAGACGCGGCCCCAGTTCTCAGGGTGGAGGCTGGGGCCGCAGAAAAAGCCATCGAGCAAGAGCTCCCCGTGTCCTGCGAACGCGCGGCTGCATCTGAGGAATTACCAGCGTGGACTCTGGCTGTTCACAAGGCTCTGGAGGCTGCTGGGAATTCTGCAGGAAGCCCCTCTCCGGACACAGGTTTGTGCCCATCTTCCCGGCGGTCTCTAGCAGGTGAGGGTGGAGACCTAAGCGGCCTCAGCTGACGCCCCAGTCAGTACTTCTCATCCCTGCCTCCGCCCCCTGGAGCCCGCGCCACCAGGCTGTCCCCAGAAGGCTCAGTGACGAGGCACACCCTCCCGTGAGGCGGCTTCACTGTTCTAAATGCTCCGTCTTTTGTTTATTGGGAGCAGGAAAGAAGCCTTGGGCCTGAGCCTCTCAAAGCCCAGGGCCCGGTGCCCTGAGCTCCGCGCCTCCAGCCAGTTTGGGCCTGGTTCCCGCCGCTCCCCCTCCCCCTCCTCCCCCAAAGCCGTGCCGCATCCTAAGGGAGCGATTATTGCTCGTGAATTCCAAGCAGGCAGCAAGCTTTGTGCTCCACAAATGGGGTTTTTCTGGGTCACGGCTCAGAAGGAATAAAGGGTTGGGATGGAGCTGCAAGGAGAAGTGGCTGGGCCCCAGGGTCAGACGCCGGCCTGATGTGATAGCAGAGCCCGAGCCCCGGCTCCCATCTGCCGGGCAGCCGATAAGGAGGCCGGCTGGGGGGGGGGGGGGTTGCCGGGGGCTACGGGCCGCCCCGCCCACCCCTAAGTGGCTGTGTGACCTTGAGCAGGCCCTCCACCTCTCTGGGCCTCACCTCCCATCCGTAAAAGACAACAGCCCCCAGCCGCACAGTCCGCGGTATCAGGGGAGCCTTCGCCCAGGGGAAGACGCAGGCTCGGCACCGATTTTACCGCTATTTCACGGTTTAGCAGCTCGCGATACCCTCCTGGCGGGAGCGCAGGGGGACTTGGGGCAGCTGCCGCTGTCCTCACAGGCCCGTCTCGCAGTGAGACCGAGGCCTGGGTAGGGCTCACACCAAGGCTGTCCCCACGCAAGGCAGGGGCTCCTCAAGTCCTCCGGGGAAGGGGCCCGGGCTCGGCGCCTTCCCGACGCTTCTGAGCACGAAGCAGGGGCGAGCACACGGCGGTGTCTGCAGTAAGCACCCCCCAGTCTGCTTCCCAAAGGCTGCCCCCTGCCTCCGCCCTCCCCCCGTGGCCCCCACCCCCTTCCCATTAGAGTAGGAAGATTATCCACCAGCCACTTGTTAACACCAGCAAGCAGACTATTCCAGACAGCTGCCGCGGCCGCGAGAGACCGAACCTGATTTCACACGCAGCCAGGGCGGCCGGCGAGCGGGGAGCCGCGGCAGCGGACGGAGAATGACCGAGAGGCTTGCGGGGACCCCGGGGGGAGGTCGGCCGGTCGGTGGCCCCTGCCTTGTCGGGTGTGGTGGTTTGGCTTCCGTGATGTGTTGTTAGCGCAAGAAACCCCAGCAGCTGGAAGGAAGAGGCTGAAGATGGAGTCACCAGGACCCGCTCTGCGCAGAAAGCAGGCGGAAGAGAGGCTCTCGGGGGAGACTAAGGCCCTGAGGACCCCTTTCCATGGGGGTCCCCTCGGCCTTCACCCGGCGTCACACTTGCACCTCCACCCCTGGCGCCTGCTGCTGGGGCCGCAGCCAGCAGGTGGCGGAAATGAGGGCGCACGGCCCCGTGCAGGGACCCGGCCCGTTCCTCCCGCCTGGCGTCCCCCTCCTCTGTGCTCCGGTGCCTCGGTGGGACCCACGTGGTGGTGACAGCGGTAATAGCACCTATGGGGCCTTTGTCTGCTCCCAGGCACCGGAAGGCGCGTCAGCCATTAAGGACACAGTAATGACGATGATGATGATGATGATGATGATGACAACGATGATGATGATGATGATGATGATGATGATGACGATGATGATGATGATGATGGCGGCTTCATCCCCCTCCGGAGGGAACCTGAAGAGTCAAGCTGAGGGCAGGTGTAAGATGCTGGGGAGGAAATGGTTTTCCCGGGCCCTCTCAAGCCCCGGGCTGAGTCCACAAATTAAAGGGACAGATTAACAGGAGAAAAGCACCCAGACTTATTTACCGTGAGTTTTCTGCAGTTCGGGAGGCGTCGTGAGGACCTGGGACCCCGAAGAAACGGTTTGGCCCGCACGCCCGATGCTGGGTCGGCTGAGAGCGCCGGCCGCGGCCGGACACGCAGGGCGAGGCGTGTGGGGTCCGCGAGTGAAGCGGAGAAACTGAGGCCTGCGTGTCCCCGCTCTCCCTGGGGTCTGAAGAGGAGGCCACTCCTCCGGGCGTGGGGAGGCCGCCTGCACAGGACGCTTCTTTCGGGGGAGGTGAGAGCGGCCTTCTGGCTCCTGCTCGTTTCCCAGATTCCTTCGTCTTACAATATTCAATACGCCAGGAGGCCGTATCTGGGGATAGCGTGTCCTGAGCCCCAGCAGAGGAAACCCCAGGCAGAGCGTGATTCCCCAGAGGATACCGAGATGTGGGCAGAGGGCAGCGCGCTGACTGTGACCTGGACAGATGGGGCATGGAGAAGACCCATCTGAGGGCTGTAGGGACCCCCGAACTGCCTTCTGACCCCATCCCGCGGGTCATGCTCGCCACGGCCCCTCACAGGCAGTGAGGACGGGTCCCGGAGGGGCGTGGGCCCAGGAGGGGCCTTTTACTCGACAGGGAAGGCACCTGGAGCAGTGGCCGCAGGTCAAAGGGAGACGAAGTGGCTCGTCAAAGAAGGGGGAGGGACACGGAGAGGCAGCAGAGGGCAGGGGCGAGGAAAGAGAGCTGCACAGTGGGTGGAGACGGGCGCCCCATTCCTAGCCCCCCCAGAGACGGGGCATCGGAGTCCAGGCAGATGCCGTGGGTTCAGGAGGCTGGGGTGCTCCAGGCCGGCCCTGCACCCCTCAAGAAGGACGAGGCTTTCTTTGTTTTGTTTAGAAAAAGAACCAGTTGGGGCGCCTGGGTGGCTTAGTCGGTTAAGCGTCCAACTTTCGCTTAGGTCATGATCTCGCGGTTCGTGGGTTCGAGCCCCGCGTCGGGCTCTGTGCTGACTGCCAGCTCAGAGCCTGGAGCCTGTTTCAGTCTGTGACTCCCTCTCTCTCTGACCCTCCCCTGCTCACGCTGTGTCTCTCTCTCCTAGAAATAAATAAAACATTTAAAAAAAAAAAAAAAGAAAAAGAAAAGGAACCAGTTGAGGGGCGCCTGGGGGGCTCAGTCGGCTAAATACCCAACTTCAGCTCAGGTCATGATCTCACAGTTCGTGGGTTCGAGCCCCGCATCGGGCCCTGTGCTGACAGCTCAGAGCCTGGAGCTGCTTCAGATTCTGTGTCTCCCTCTCTCTCTGCCCCTCCCCTGCTTGCTCTCTCTCTCTCTCTCTCTCTTTCTCTCTCTCAAAAATAAGTACTAAAGCACATATTAAAAGAAAAAAAATAAAAAGAAAAGAAAAGAAACCAGCTGAGGGGTGCCTGGAGGGCTCAGTGGTTACGGGTTTGACATCAGCTCAGGTCACAATCTCCCCGGCTGTTGTGCATCACAAGAGCTCTCTGCTGTGCACTGGTTTTCACGTCCCATCTTTCCTGTGGACATGGCCTCCTGCCCCCAACAGGCCACAGGCTCAGCTCTGCCGTGAGGGCTCCACCCTCCTTCCTCCAGCACAGGAGGAAACTGAGGCCCAGGCGGGTGAAGGATCCCGCTGAGGCCCCATGGCTGAGCGGGGCCACTGGCCCGGGCCTTGGGCTCAGGAGTCACATTACCTAACACGGTTGCAACAGGTCACGGCGGAGCCACGTGTGCGATTTTACATTTCATAGCAGCCACATTTTATTAAAAACATTTTTTAATGTGTGTTTATTTTTGAGACAGAGGGAGACAGAGCATGAGCAGGGGAGGGGCAGAGAGAGAGGGAGACACAGCATCTGAAGCAGCTCCATGCTCCGAGCTGTCAGCACAGGGCCCGATGTGGGGCTCGAACCCATGAACCGTGAGATCATGATCTGAGCCAAAGTCAGACGCTTAGCCAACTGAGCCACCCAGGCGCCCCAATAGTAGCCACATTTTAAAAAGTAAAATAAATAAATAAATAAATAAAACAAAACCAAAAAAGAAGTGAAATTAATTTTAATTATGTAGTTCATTAAATCCAACTGATGCAAAATATTATCATCTCTATACAGAACCAGTATGAAAAATTATTGAATCATTTACTGTTTTTTCCCCAGAACAAGAGCTTAGAATCCGGAGTCTGTTTGCACTCACTCCCGTTCCCAGGCGGGCCAGCCACACTCCCCGAGCCTGTGCCTCCCGGCCGCCCAGACCAGGGGGAGGCAGGCTGGGGCTGGGGTGGGCTTGGAAGCCTGGTCGGGATGCGAGATTGTACAGTCCTGAATACGGGGAAGAGCCAGCCTCAGGAATCTCTGTGGCAAGCACTTTCGGGGCGCAGAGGAACGGGAAGGCCTCGGCCCAGGGCTAGGAACAGTCTCGGTATTTTTGTAGAACAGAGAAAAGGGCGTTAAGTCAGAACGCACTGGACCAAGGGGACCTGACGGGGGCGTTTGTGTGGATCGAGGCGGGAGGGGACCAGGGTGAGGACATAGAAGAGCAGGTGAGGCACACGCGACTGGGGACCCCAACGCTCAAGAGCCGGCCGGAGGGAGCCCACCAGGACGCGGGACGCGCTCCGGGAGGGAGACATCCGACTGGCATAAATGTGTCACCAGAGCCACATGTAGACTTGATCTCAGAGTCTACGCTGCAGGTGAGATTTGCCCCGTGGGACTGGAGAGCCGGGCTCGTGGGAGAAGGCGTGGCAGTGAACTGGGGCTTTACCCCGGTTTCCACATTCCCGGATTTGTGGCACCCGGGAAAGCGGGACCCCTTGGCAGAGTGAACCCCCCGGCTTCTGCCAGTGGCACAGCGGGCTCTCCACCCCGCAAGCTGGGGGGCGGCATCGCCCGTCGGGGGCGCCGTCTGGCGGGAACATCCTTGTCCTGACCGACGGGGAGGGAAGCCGAACAAAGGAGCCGAGGCGCACAGACCGCGGGTCGCTCTGCCGAGGCTGCCTGCCCCCCTGTTTCTGCTCCTCGCAGCATTTAATAAATGTGACACCTCCGGTTGGTTGCCATAGAAACCACCAAGTCTCTTTAGCCTCCCCAGGGTGGTGGGCGCAAAATCTGCTGGAAGTTTGACCAGAGTCTGTCACCTTTTCTGAGTTTATTGAGTTTATTTAAATAAACAGTTACTCCGGGGGGGAGGGGGGAATCGCAAGCCTCTGTCTGTGGACAGACGTCTGTAATTCTCCGCAGGCGCTGGTCCCCTGGGCACTGCCAGGCCGAGCGTCCCGAGCTTCATAGTCACGTCCCCGGGAGGCAGAGGCAAGCTAGCCCTTCATCTGGCCTTCGACCGGACAGCCTGGCCTGGAGCCTCTTGATGCCCGAAGTGGGTCAGCGAGGCTCAGCCGTGCCCATGGCAGAGCTCTGCGGACCCCTCCGACAAAACCCACCAGGGATTCAGTAGAAGGTTCTAGAGCTGGGGTCCAAAGGGGCTCGTAGGTCAGTCACTCGGCCAGTGCTGGGACTTTTGTGGCACATCAGGACTGTTCTAGAACCTGGGACGCGGTGGACTGAGCAGCCCGAGTCCCTGAGCCCACGGAGCCGACATTCTGCTGGGGGCCCGGCGGGGGCTCCCCGCTCTCTCCATCCTCCTGCTCCCCCGGGACTCCAGCTCCGCCGCTGGGAAGCAGAGGCGGTGGTAACCCAAATGGCGCCTCCCAGAACCGGGGTTGGGTTCTCACAGGCAGGCACTGAGCACAGAAGGCACAAAGGCCCGAGGCAGCTGCAGCCCCAGCCCCCGTGAGCGGATGAAACCACACACGGGAAGGGACGCGTCCACACCCGATCATAAAAACAAAGGGAACTCTGATACGCGGATAAACAGGGATAAACCTTGAAACACATGGGTGCAGTGGGCCGACCCACAGGGACACGCAGAGCACAGTTACACTGCCAGCAAGTCCCTAGAGCGGGCAGACCTCCCTGGTAGAAGCAGTGGGTAGAACGGGGGCACCGGCGGCTGGGGGGTGCGGTCCAGGGCCCCCATCGGGAAGGTGGGAAGCTCTGGAAGAGACGTGGTGGGGCAACATGGGGACTGTAGTTCATGAACCCATTAACAACGGTCAAAATGGTCCATTTTATGTCCCATTTTGCCACGATCGCAAGAAAATTGAAACATTTCAAAGGTTTTATTTAAGTGAGCAATTACTACCATCATCATTACTATCCGTGGCAAGACAGCGGTCTGGTGTGTGGGTGCAGGGTCCCTGTGCTGCGATCGCTCACTGGAATCGTGGAGGGCCTGCCGAGGGGCGAGGGGGAGGCCTCAGGATGTGTGCTGGGCGCAGGGAACGTGGGGGCGAGGTAGGCAGCCGATGCTGTTGTCTTCCCGGAGGTCTGCCTGGTGGAGGCACCACACAGCAAGTAAGCAAAGAGGAGGCGGCGGTAAGTAGAGCTTCTGTGCAGGACTGAGAAGAAAGCGTGAAAGCGCAGGGAGAGAGCCCTCCGGGCATCTGGGCTGGACAGTGGGGAGCGGGGAGGGAGGAAGGGGCTCCAAGCAGGGCGCGCTTTGCACTGCAGGCCGGTCTCAGGTCCCAAACGGCAAACACAGAAAACCGCGTGGCCTTAAAGGCTGCAGCAAATAAGAAAGGTAAGCCATCCGTCAATTCGTGTTCTACTTAAGGGAGGAGAAAAGAACCAGGGAGCCCAAGAAGAAGGAAATGATAACGGTGAGCCCACAGTGGAGAAAGTCACGGAATGAGTCAGGGAATGCGTCCGAGCCTTCCTGTGTCACCCAGAGGACGCAGGGCTCCGGCGATGCATGGAAGTCACGTGCAGCCTCAAGGGCTGCAGGAGACACACAACCTGAGGTTTCCAACATAGAGGCTGAAAAAGCCAAAGTGAACCCCAGACATAGAAGAAAGGAAACAAAGAAGGTAACGAACTCGGATTCATAAACAGAAAGCAAGGCTAACATAGAAAGAACGGACCGAACAAGGCGGGGGGGGGGGGGTGCTGCTCCGGGGAGAGCCTGATGCTGTGGATGGATCGACAAGCTGGCTCGGAGAGGGGGAGGGGCGCTCACACACAGACGCACATCCCAGCACCATCAGTCGGACAGCCCCTTTGTGGACCGAGTCACCGACGGCGAAGGGAAGCCCCCCCTCCAGGGAAACACGCAACAGCGGCCCCACCTAATGCTCGCACACAGAGACAAGTGCAAGCACAACCATCGGCCGTATGGAAACAGGGGACCCAAAAGAAATGAGTGAGTAAACTGTGGCTTCAGGACAAGATGGAACTCCACAGCAGTTACAGTGAATGAGCTAGAGAAGCGCACTTCTGTCTCAGCATTAACCTCAGAACAAGCCTTTGAGCTGTGGAGAATACACCGCAGGTGGTTTATGATACATATGCAGCAGAAATGTAAAACAATAGTTGAAGGAAAGATGTTTTCATGGAGACCAGCAGACGATTGGTATCCAGAACATGTAAAGATCGTCTACAAATCAATAAGAAGAGGGCGAAGCACCCAATGGCAAGACAGCAGGGCACAATCGGGGCACTTTGCAGAAGCCCCGGGGGTCAGTAAAATTACAGGCAGGCCGCTGCTCTGCAGGCAAACGAACGCCAGACCACACCGAACGGCACATAGCGCCCCTGATTCCAGCAACACCAGGATTTGGCCAGGAGGTGAGGCACTAACTCCTGTACAGATTAACCGTCACTGCTGCATGGAGAAGGTCAGGACGGCGTCTTCAGACGGCCCACAGCCCCCTCCCCAGGTGGCGCCAAGGGGACCCCTGTCCTTTTGCACGGCTGTGTCACACCGATGTCCGCCACAGCCTCGTTTTGCTGTGGGAAAACCCTAAACACTCGAAATGTCAACCATGACCGAACTAGAGAAATGCATTTGATGTAGCTGTGGGATGAGCTGCAATGAAGCAGGTGCCATGAATCTGAGGTCTCGGAATAACCAGCAAAAAAAAAAAAAAAAAAACATTAAAAAGCAAATAAAAAACACGATGACATATCTGTGCATTTCAAAAACTCAGCGATCACCATACCTGCATAAATGGGTCATAAAGGCAGAAAATGTCGCTTGTGAAATAAACCCAAACCCCAGGATAGTGAGAGATTCTAGCGAGAAACGGGGGTGGGGGCGGGGCAGGAAAAGGAAGCCCTGGGGACGTCAGTTTGTCCAGAATGGTCTGTCTTGTAAAAGGGTGACATCTCAGGGACACATGTCAGCATGTGACATGACAGAATGTCAGCATCTGTCCCTTCCAGCTGGCCGGTGCACGGGTGCCAGCCACACACTTTATTCTCTGTTCCTTCTTTTCAAGAGAAAGAGGGAAACGTCCTCCGACGTGACGCCAATCGCAGCCCTTCGAGACGAGGGTGAGAGCACCAGGCAAGCGCAGGAAGGCTGCAGGCGGAGCCCGGACTCACGGGCCCGGGGCCACGGAGCCAGCGGCCGCCGCGCAGCAGACAGAGCCGTAAAGGGGCCGCGCCATCGTCTGGCTTGACTCCTACCTCACCCGTCTGCCATTTATTTTTTTTCAATGTTTATTTATTTATTTTCAAGATAGAGAGCAGCGGGGGAGGGGAGAGAGAATCCCGAGCAGGCTCTGCGCTGGCAGCACACAGCCCGACCCGGGGCTTGAACCCACAAACGGTGAGATTGTGACTTGAGCTGAAACCAAGAGTCGGAGGCTTACGTGGCTGAGCCGCCCAGGCGCCCCCCCCCCATTTGCCATTTCAGTGGAATATGGGGAGGGGGGCAGGCACCTCCCAGAGCTGGAAGATGTTTTCTCTGACCTCAGGATTGGACGCCCCTCCCACGGACATCCAAGGAAAGCACTGTGAAGGGGAAGATTGATAGATTTTACTATTTTACTACCTAAAAATAAAAAATTTTATCCTTGCAAAAACACTATAAACAACATTTAAAATCAAATGACAAATTTTACAAGGTGGGGGAAAAAGAGCTGAGCTGAGCTCGGGCAAGGAGGCAGAGAGGCCTCCGGAAACAAAGGCAAGTCGGCTGCAGGGGGGAAGGGGGCCTCTGTGGGAGAGGACCAGCCCCTGCCGCCCAGCCCGGGCCCCTCTGCAGCCTGGCACCCGCCCTTTCTCAGGACACCGGCTGATCCCAAACACTCAGCAGACTAATGAAGTGACTGAGGAATGGTAAAATCTCAAAATGCCCTTATACCTGCGCTGCGGCCGTTAAGTTCAGAAATAAGCCTGAAACCCAAGATGCATTAGTAGAAACTCTTCTTTCCAAACCCTGAGCCCCCAGCTCTGGCGCATGTGGGTGTTCACTAGAATCTCAACCCACCGCCCATTCCCTCTGGAGGCGACACGGAGCAGGCCTCACAGCCGCCCCACCCTGGGCACGCGCCCTCGGGTCCCGCACTCACTTACCCTGTCCCAAGGCCGCGGCTGGCCAGCATTCCCGGGCTGCCCAGGAGGGCCAGAGCCAGGCTCCAGGGTGGGTGGTCTGTGCAGCCGCCCACCCTCCCTGTGCCCAGAAACATACCGGTGAGACACGACAGAGCCCACTAGAGGGGACGGACGGATGCGCAGGATGAAGACAGCGACTGAGCTCTGTGGCCACGGTGGGTGCCCAGAGCGACTGGGTCAGCAGAGGCCGCAGGAGGCCGCCCAGAGGGTGGGCGTCAGCTGAGCCTGATGCACCGAGGTCTGTGAACGGGGGGGGGGGGGGGGGGGGGGGGGGGGGGGGGGGGGGGGGGGGGGGGGGGGGGACGGGAACAGCTGTGAGGCGGTGCAAGGACTGAGTGATGTCGGGAAGCAGGGGCCAGCGGCCCCGGGGGGAGGAGGGAGCAGGAAGCATCCTCGTCCTCAGGGTGGTGGGAAGGGGTGGGGAGGGGGTTCCATGCCCCACCTCCCGGCTCATCCCCCAGAACTGGGTGATGGAATGATGCCCCAGGGCGTGGCAGGGGGCAGGGGTGGGGAATGCCACCAGTCTGGGGTGAGCGAGGGGCGAGGAGGTGGGCGCCCCTCACGGCCCCTTTCCCCACCCCCCTTGCTCTGCCTTCCCTGACTGCCCCCCCCCGCCGGGACCTGGCAGGCTGTGCCACGGCACCGTGCTGCCGCATGAATATAAATTCACTGCTTTTCTTAATAACTGGAAGTAAAAGTTTGTGTAAACCCAATTGTCGGAGCACTAATAATCCGATTTCTCTCCACAGGGTCAGTCCTCTGGGCTCCATCTATAAAACAAATGTTTGTCATCCTCCGGTAAGCACTTCTTAGGGATAAATAAATAATCAAGGAGCTAATCGAGTGTACACCTTGCCACACATTTATGTATTCTTTTCTTTGCACATCAATAACCCCATTGGAACTGCATTTATAAATTCAAATTATCTTCCCATATCTTTTTTTCCCACTGGCAAAGCCGGCACAGAGGCGAGGGGAGACGTGAACCGTGGTCCTCGGGGCCGTGAGTCCCCTGGCCCAGAGGTGACGTCTCCTCGACTCGGGCCCACCTGGACAGTAGCCCGGCTGCGAGGGGGCTCACATTTGCGAAGACACCTGCTGGGTGTCAAGATGGGTCACGAGGCTCCTCATTTTCTTATGGTAGAGAGGTCAAGGTGAGAGAGAGGGCGCCTGGGTGACTGGGTCAGTTGAGCGTCCGACTTCAGCTCAGATTATTATCTCACGGTTCGGGAGTTCGAGCCCCGTGTCGGGCTCTGTGCTGACGGCTCAGAGCCTGGAGCCAGCTTTGGATTCTGTGTCTCCCTCTCTCTCTGCCCCTCCCCTGCTCACACACACTCTGTCTGTCTGTCTGTCTGTCTGTCTCTCTCTCTCTCAAAAATGCCTCGCAAGGGCTATGGGTACTGAACACCTGGCGGGCACTCTCTTCTGCCTGGGCCTCCCCTCTGCCTGCTCGGAGCACTCGGGGAAGAAGCCAGAGGAGCATGTGGGGCTCTCCAGGCAGGTGGGGGGGTGAAGGTCTTCCATGGTGGGATTCGAGCTGCCCTCCAGACAAGTGAATCTTTCTCCATCTCTGTCTCTCTCTGATGTCTCTCTCCACGTTGCCATCTCTGTCTCAGGGTTGAGGACCCTGGGGTGGCCCTGGGGAGGAGCCCACACAGCAGCCGGTGCCGCCCTGAGGCCTCCAGCCAACACCTCGGAGAAGGGCCTTCCGAGAAGCACACCCTCCTGTCAAGGTCAAGGTTTGGGGTGACGCCGCCCAGCCCGCGGGCGGACGGCAGGCTCATGGGGGCCTCGGGCCAGAGTCCTCCGGCTGAGCCGCTCCTGGAGCCAGAGCACCGGAGGCTGCGACACGGTCTCTGCAGCCGTCAGCCCCTGAGCGGCAGGGTAACGTGCGGCCCAGCGGCCGGGAGCCACAGGGAGACGCCGCGGCCTCCTCGCGGCCCAGCGCTGGCAGGGGTCCTGGCCTGGGGGTGCCGTCTGACTGCTGTGGGCGCCTGGGGGTCCCCAGCAGGATGCAGGACCAGAGGTGGCGAGGAGGGCCGGGCCTTGGTGCTGCACCCTGGACAGCGGCCAGCAGGACCCCAGGGCCGGTGGACAGAGGGCCAGAGAGGAAGACGCCGCGGTTCGCAAGGGCGCGGGGCGGACGGGGCCTGTTCTGGGGGAACGAGACGGCCACGAGCAGGCCGGGTCAGGGGTGCAGAAAGTCAGTCATCTGTGGTGGCCACGGGAGGCGGGGAAGCCACCACGCCAGGTGGGAGGCACGTGGGCCACTTGGAGTCTGGGGCTTCGTAAGCTAGTCCAGGGTCGCAGCAGCCCCGTGCGCGAGAACCATCGTCACCCGCGGGGTGATCACCCTCGGGGCACAGAGGAGTCAAGACACCCTCCTGCGGCCACACAGGTTGACTGTGAGCCCAGGCATTCCGTCCAGGGCCCGAGCAGCCTCTAGATGAGATCACCTGAGGGAAGGGCGTTGCAGACACACCTGCCTTCACTCCCTTCAACGCACAGGGAACGGGGCCTGATGCCCCCCCCCCTCCGTCAGTCTGGACCCAAGAAAGGCGAGGAGCCTCATGACCCAACGGTGCCCGTGAGGCAGAGCCTGGCTGGGAGGGCTGCAGTCCCCTGTGCTCCGTCGCCGTGCCTGGGACGCGCCCAG
Source organism: Hyaena hyaena (assembly GCF_003009895.1). Classification (NCBI taxonomy): domain Eukaryota; kingdom Metazoa; phylum Chordata; class Mammalia; order Carnivora; family Hyaenidae; genus Hyaena; species Hyaena hyaena. The sequence goes on along the minus strand of NW_024080636.1, from coordinate 6,901,554 downwards.
CGGCGTGCTTCCTGCCTCTCCCCGTGGGCAGGGCCACGCTAGCGCTCAGTGGCGGTCAGCAGTATCGGAGCTCCCGGAGCTGGGCCACAGCTGGCACGCGCCTGGGCTGCTCTGCACCCCGGCCCTTCCTCTCCCTCACTGTGAGCTGGGCTGAATGCAGTAAGTACACAAGACCCTCCCAGAGGGGTCCACGGGGTTGCTACACAGTCAACAAATACTTTATTTTCAACGATGGGAGGCTGGGGAACATCGGTTGGGACAAGATGGGGTCCCTGATCTAAAAGGTCAGTAGATAAAGGCTACACAAGAGATGCAGAGAATGCAGGGAGCACAGGCTAATTCTGGCTAGAGTGTGAAGGTGCAGCGGGAGGGTTAAGGGAAGGTCTCACAGAGGCAGATGCGCAGCAGCAAATAACCTGACGCTGAGGGAAGCGCAGGTGTTGGGGAGCCTGGGAAGCCAGAAGAGTCAGGAGCAGAGGCCGGGCAGGTGCCGGCAGGTGCCAGTGTCGGGGCCTTGGGGACCTCAGGACGCCGTACGGGGAGACTGGGTGCGGCTGGGGCACTGACCGCCTCCGCTGTCCTCACCCCCTTTCCACCGACCCAGAGCCCCCAGCTTGCCGCTCCCTCCGGGCAGCCAGCTCCATGAACCCGGCCGGCCTGGCTGCCCCCACTCACACCCCACAAAGCCCGGGGCAGGGTCTGGGGGTCGGACCCACCCCGGGCACCGCTGGGAAACAGCCCAGCGCATCATCGGTTTCCCGGCCGGGGCGGGAGCCGGCAGCGTGAATTCCACAGCTCACTGCAAGGCCTCCTCTGCAAACGAATAAGGAGGTAAATAACTAAATAAAGAGCGCGGCTCTCCCGCAGGCTGAAATTGATGATCTTCCCTGCCCTGTGCCCGCTGTCTGCGCTGACTGAGGAGCGTGCATCTGTGGCACGGGGCCTCTAAACGAGTGTGTGCGCCTGGCACTCTCAGGAAGCATCTTTCTTCCCTTTGAACGCCAGGCTCTCGCGGCAGGGGTCTGCTGGGCCTTTTTATAAGCTGCGGAGGTATTTTTCATCCCTGAAATGAGAGCCTGGCCTGCAAGGCTCCAGGCGCTGCCAAGGCTGTTGGCGGAGTGTGCCCCCGGGGCCGATGTGCCCTCCTGGGGACGCCCTGGAGCCCGTGCCTCTGGCGGGGGCGCGGCCGAAGGGGTGACGTGCAGCCCCCACCCCCGAGCACGCGGGACTGGGCGGGGTGGGGGGCGCACCCAGGGAACGGGGGCAGCGGGAGCCCTCCCAGGTGGGACCAGGAGGGTCTGGACCTTGCCGACCCCCCCAGTCAGGGCACCCCCTCCGGCAGCACCCTCACCCCTGCAGAGGCACCCTGAACTGCATTCACAGAGTCAAGGTCAAGTACTTCTGGTGAATTGGGGAAACAGCAATTCTAACAAATTGAGGACACGGACAGTCTCTTGGGGCCCCGGTTCTGTAAAACAGCAGCAGCGAGTCCCTTACAAGGGCCCCCCGGGGTCAACGTGGCGCATGAAAGCGCCCGTGGGTCCTCGTACCTCGTCCATCCACAGCCCTAAGTCGTGAGTCCGTGTCGGGGCACCTGGGGGGCTCAGTCGGGTGAACGTCCGACTTCGGCTCAGATCATGATCTCGAGGTGGTTCGTGAGTTCAAGTCCCATATTGAGCTCGCTGCTGTCGGCCTGTCAACGCAGAGCCCACTTCGGGTCGTCTGTCCCCCTCTCTCTGCCCCTCTGCTGCTTACACTCTCCCCAAAGTAAGTAAATATTTAAAAACAAGAAAGAAACGGAGTGCCTGGGTGGCTTAGACGGTTAAGCTTCTGACTTTCGCTTAGGTCATGATCTCTCTGTTCTTGGGTTCGGGCCCCGCGTCGGGCTCTGTGCTGACTGCCAGCTCAGAGCCTGGAGCCTGTTTCAATCTGTGACTCCCTCTCTCTCTGACCCTCCCCTGCTCACGCTGTCTCTCTCTCTCTCCTAGAAATAAATAAAACATTAGAAAAAAAAGAAAAAAACAAGAAAGAAAGAAATGAGTCCATGTTGCCAGTTTTACAAGTGGTGGCACCAAACTCCGAGACCGGGGGTGGCTGCTCATGCTCACCCAGCGAGGAAGAGTCTGAGGCGGGTTTTGTCCCCACTGTGTCACACGGAGGCCACCAAGCCATGTCTTGTCCTGAATCGCTGGCCCAGCCACGCTCAGTGGGTGTCCACTCACCGCCTCTCCCAGCCGCACTTTGTTCCTTCAGGAGACAGCTGCCTGAGCTCAGAGACGCTCGTCAGGAGCCCAGAGACACACAGCAGGGAGGTCGGTGGGAGAGGACCCCCGCCGCCCGGCATCGATCCGGGCTTCTCCTCCAGCTCCCACGGCCGTCTGCATGCGAGGGGCCCCGCGGGTGTCAGCTCAGCACCGCCGTTAGCAACTCGCTTCGCACACAGGGCAGAGGACAGAGCATAAATGCAGAGCGACAGCGGAAGCAGGAAGACCCGGCACTTTTAAGAACAGTTTACCAGTTGATCGGCAAGAAAACTCCAGAACTCCACTCCGGGATACGGAGCCGGGCCCCCGCGGCTATTTGGACTGTAAAGTATTATCGAGTGCGCCTGTGATGGAAAGTGTACAGGATGGACATAATTAAAAACAATTTATTCAATATTTTTTCCAAACCTCAGGGTGAGAATGTAAACCAGTCGTGATGGAGAAATGCCAGCCCTGGTGTGACCTGAGCTACGATGATCTTTGTAACAACACAGCCGCCGTCAGACTGCAGGTGACAGCCTCCGGCCGAGGGGCGGCCGCACTCACACTCACACACTCACACCACAGGAGCCTCCGGCCGGCGGGGGAGGGGGGCCACACTCACACACACTCACACACACACACTCACACCACAGGAGCCTCCGGCCAGGGGGTGGCCACACTCACACTCACACACACACACACACACACCCCACAGGAGCCTCCAGCCGGGGATCAGTCACCCTCACACACACTCACACACACCCCACAGGAGCCATCACACACACAGTGTAAGTGATCACACACATGACGGAGTGACACTAACAACAGTGTACCGCAGACAACGTGGTGGACACACACCTGCCGGGGGAGACACGTTTGTGTCTGGTGAGGCGATGGAGAGCGAAGCAGGCACACTCCACGCCCCACGTGGGTCCGCCTGGAGGAGCCGCACCCCCCCCCCGCCCGCCGCCACACAAGGAGGGCACGGACTGGTGTTGGGTGGAGAGGGCTGCGGCTCCGAGGGCGGCTCCTGGGCCCCCGGTCCCTGCCTGCAGGCCCCACGCGGGCCGGCTGCAGATGCGAACGCAGGACGCGCCAAGTCCTGCCTGGACACGACGCAGCGCCAGCGGGAGGTCACATCTGCCCCAGAGCTTCGCCGGGTGCCCGGAGCAGCCCCGTCACCGGGAAGAAGAGCCTGCTGAGGGGCTGAGCCCGGGGCCGGCCTGTTGCCGGGTGTCAAGCCCGCCTCCCGCCCAACGTTCCCTGGAAAGGCCACTGCAGAGCAGGGTGGGCAGGGGACGAGGCCGCGAGAGGCCAGGGTCTCACCATTGGGGAAGAGTCACACTGATTTATGGAGGCCATTAGGAAGGAGGTGCTGGAGAATTCCGGGAGGAAACATGGAGAAAGCCCTTCCTGCTGGGAACCTGGCCGGTCCCGGCCGGGGTGCCTGTGAAGGTCCCACAACCAGCTCTCTGTGCTGGAGGCGGGGTCGTGTTTCGTCCTCAGCAATGACTGTGACACTGGTGCCCCCGCCGTGGCCCCTGCCGTGGCCCCCACCTTGGCCAATTTCAAGCTATCAACGTGCTATCTCCCGACCAGGAAAACTCCCGGTCACTCATGCCGGGCCCCGTGCCGCCCTGCCCCTGCTCAGGCCCGTGTGCATGTGCGACGGCTTTAACGGAAACCCCAAGGCAGGCAGGTCCCTTGGGGGCGGGGCGGGGCCACTGCGCTCTGTTTGCCACAGGACCGCGGGGACTTTGAGCCTCACAGTGCCCAGTTCTTTGGTCCGACTCGACCGCGTGGTTTATCAAACACACGTGAGCACCCGATCTGCTCAAGATCTGTGCACGACCGGAGAGCTACACCGTCCGCGGAGCCCCGCTTGCCAGGAAGCCACGGAGGCTGGGAGCGCCCCTCCCGGCAGAGGGCACAGGCGGAAGACAGTGTGCCGCGAACACTGCACCCCTTGTGGTTTGAGGAGGTGGCCGGGAGCTGCTCCGGGGACGTGGGCTCAGCTCTCTGACCGTGACGGGCAGGCCCCTGAAGTGGGATGAAGAATACAAGAGCCTGAGGCCCCACTGCCTGCCGAGGCCTCCCGGGTGCCGTGCACAGGACTGTGCATTTACATGTGTCATCTTGTGACCCTTGAGGTCAAGTGAGGCACGCCCTGCCCTGGAGAAGACCCGGGAGGCCAGGGTCAGGGAGCTCGAGGGGCCAGAGCCAGCCTGGGAAGACATAGGACCCACAGCGGCGTGTGGGACGACCAAGCCCTCTGCTGTGTTCAAGATGGACGAGCCATGAGCGTCACCCGTGGGTGAGCTCGTCTCCTCCTGACCTGCGGGTCCCCTTCCCTGCCTGCCGCTAGGCTCCTCTCAAGGACACTTACAGGACCTGGCGTTTGGGGACAGCGACGTGACTGTGGGGACGCACAGGGACCAGCGGAGCAGTAACTGCATAGTAATAACAGGCAAGAGAAAGATGGGTACGTGCCCAGATTTTCCGAAATACGCCTGAATTTTTACGGGCTCGGCGAGGAGGGGCAGCAGAGCGGATGCAGTGAGGAAGGCAGTTCCCGCCCCCCACCCGGCACCGCCAGCCTCACATCTTCCCCTTAGACGTCGCGTGCTTCCTCTGCGACCACCTCTCCCCAGAACGTCATCTGGGATTCACCTTCGGGGACGCGCCCTTTCCCGTCCGTCCAGCGCATCTTATTCACCTGCCCAGGGACGTGCAGGGCCAACCCCGGCGAACCTTACCATTTACGTCCACTTTTAATCTCTTTGCACTTTTAATCTCTGCATACGTCCAAGAAGCGAGAGCCAGGGTGCGCTCGGCGCGGCCCGCGAAGAGCACGAGCCCCGCAGGACGCCCGAGAGCCGGCGCTTGGAGGTGACTCGCAGGAGCGGGATCACGGGGGCGCCCGGCCCCACCTGGGCCAGAGCAGGGGGAGGGCACGGCTGCACCAGGCCTCGGGCTCCCGCTGCCACAGCTCAGAGCCTCGCAAGCCCGTGCGGCCAGCAGAGGACCGCCCTTGCGTCGGGGGCAGGGACGGCCCCGTGGGCAGCAGCGCTGGCCTCACGGAGGGCCTGAGCCCCTGGCGGGGTGTGCGGAGGGGTCTGTTTTCCTAGTAAGTGCTGATCCAACACTCCCGTCACATCTGATCACAAATCCGCCCCTGCCCTGTTCAGACAGGGTCCTGGGCCGCGGCGCCTCCACCCTTTGCTCAGCCCATCTCAGGAAGGGCAAGTGGAGGAGAAGAGAAGACACGCCAGGGGCAAGACAAAACGAGGCGGGCACCGAAGCAAAGTGAGGAGGGGGAAGGGCGGCTTCGTGTTCCCTGCCCCTGGGAGGCCCGGAGGGCTTCCTGGAGGAGGTCTTCTCCCTTTTTCTGTTTCGACACCTCAGCAGTCTGCTGCCCACAGTGAGAGCCCAAGCTGGCACCACCGCAGAGGGAGTGGCGGAGGGCGACCAGCGAGGGTCACATCCGCCCGGATCTGAACACCCCCATAGACGGGGAGGAGCAGCCGTTTCAGCAGGTGCATCTGATGGGAGTCTGTCTCCAGAGCCTGGACGCCGGGCTCTGACGTGGAGAAGTGGAACGCGGCGTGGGGTCTGGGCAGGTGGGGGTCCCCCGGTGCCCCTGCCCCCCCGGTGCAGCTCGGGGCACCCTCGAGGGGAGGGGGGGCTCACCCCCGCGGAAGCAGCGGAGGCTTCTCACAACGCATTTAGAAGCAAGATGACAGAAAGGAGAGATATCTGAAATCCATCTGCATAGTAATTGAATTTTTTCAACTTTTACTTAGACTTGTCGGTGTTCTGATTCGACGTTGGAAGAAGGAAAGGCAGATTCTCATTTCCCTTTTCTCTTCCCTAATTGTACCACTGGGTGTTTTAATTTACAAGTCAAAGTTAATAAGTGGTGCGGGAGCTCGATGACTTCTTGGTCCTCAGGACGTCTTCCCAGCCTGCAGGACCGCGGGCAGGTCAACCCCCAGGGCAGGAGCTCTGCGGATTCTGGAAGCCCAGCCCCCCATCTCCCAAGGCGCCGCCCTGAGAGTCCCTGGAGACGGGGGACCCAGCCAGTGGCCACGACCTGGATCCTCAAAGGCTGGATTCGGTAAAATAAATAAGGCACAAATAGGTTAATTTAAGAATGAGAAAAAGAGAAACCTGGTTCAAAATGCATCAATAAGAAAAAAAAAAAAACCCTAAGACTCGGCCAGTGCCTGTCATGGGCTCCATCGCATTGAAAACCACCCTGTGGAAGAGAAGGCCTTTTGGCCCCGCCCCAGCAGGGGGTGACGTCACTGCCCTTGGCCACAGAGCGCCCAGGGGTCAGGCTGAGGTGGACACTGTACCCGCCCAGAGCCAGCTTCACCCCTCAGAGCCGAGGACCACTTGCCCAAAAGCCTCCACTATTGATGCTTCTGGGGGTGGCCTGAGTCAGAGCTGGCCCAGAAAGTTCTAGGGACATCTGGAAACCATCCATCTTCTCCTCTGGAACTCGATCTATAAGCCACTCCCTTTCTCTCCATGCTGCCCGTTGGGGGAATGCGTTATTTCTGAACAGAGAATCTGCATTTTCAAAGAAGCTGAGTAAGAATGATGAGAAAATTCATATCTGCACATAGAAGGGGGAGACACGCATGTCCTGAAAATATGAAAACTCTGCCCAACCTGACGATTCCCCAGGACACACCCCACGCCCTCACCTGCAACCTTGCCATGTGTCACATCCCCATCAGGGATGCGCTGCCCTCCCCTCCCCTGACTGTCGTGACTCAGGTCAAAGTGTCACCTCCTCCAGGAAGTCTTCCTGAGTGTACCTTCCTCGCATTCTCTAACTCTTCCATTCTCTCCTCTGTCATAGCACTTACCAATGGGGTTTTAATTCCTTGTCTGTGTGCCCCTCGTCTGTAACAGTGGGAACTACCTCACAGGAGCCAAGGCTTGCTGTGGCTCCCATGGGAATAAGGAAAGGGCCAGCCCCTGGAAAGAAGAAAAGAAAACCCCCTTCTTCCCTCTTGGCATTTTCCAGTCCTCCCCCAATGCTGCACAAGCCATTCTGTGGCACAGCCCAACTGACAGAAAGGGCAGAAGACAGGGTCGTAACAGATAGAAGCCACGGGCCACCCTCTGCTGGTCCCCTGCTACCTTCTTCTTTTAAATTCTCACTTATTCAATTGATTGATAAATGCCTGCTGAACACCTCCAGGTCCCAAGCACTGTTCTGGGCACCAAGGATGACAGTAAGCCGGATGTGAATGGCCCCAGCCCTCGTGAGGTTTGAGCCTCAGGGAGCAGGTGAACAATTAGGTGAGCAGAAAGGGCTGACCCACGCAGCCTCCCAGCGCCTCCACTACAAAATGAACTTCTGATTTTTTTAGAAGTTACAAAAATAGTCAGGTTTGAAAGAAAAGGACCCAGGTGCCTGAAGGAGAGTGGGGACTCAAAGCCAGTGCACAGCGGGTCAGTGAACATCTGACCAGATGTAAGTCCCAGCAGCTAGCGGCTTGGGTGTCCACGCCCATCTGGAGCCAAGGATGTGGCCTGAACTGAAGCAGGACACAGAATGAGAGAGCCTTGCACAGAGTGGACATCCACCCTGACAAGTGGACAGAAGCTGCCCACAAAACAGAGATGACAAGGGACGCCATGCCTGCATCTCGCTCCAGATGGAAACAAAGATCTCATGAAAATGAAACACGGAAGCTTGGCCACGTATAAGTGTGAGGTCTGAACTTACAGAGTCAGTATGGAATAAAAGTCCTCAAAAAACAAACACGGCCCCCGGACTGATGAAAACCTGAGGTCCCTTGGCAGGAAGAAAACATTGTCAGTAGAGACACACCTACCACCGAGCGTCCACGAGACCCCACAGTTACAAACGAAAACAACTCACAATGAAGATAAGTTCACAATAAAAAATTACACACCACGTGAGTAATTGCTTCACCGTGAGTGTGAGCAGATGCCACAAAGGTAAAGTTAGTACCTGTCGTAGCAGCTTACGCTAGGTTGTGCTGTGTAAGAAACAACCCCAAAGTCCCATGACCTAGAGAAACAACTCGCCTCTCACGTTGCTTATCAGGGGCAGCCGCTGTGGGCTGGCTCTGGCTCTTTTCCATATGTCACCTCCTCCACGCTAAACTCTAGTCCAAATGAACAGCCCCTGTTTGGGACATGTTCTCATGGAAGAGGGGAAACTCTGTAACGGTCAAACTTTGCAGTGGTTTCTAAGCTTATTGCTAAAATGTGGCACTTTTGTTCACATCTGTTTGGCCAAAGTGCTTCCTGAGCTGATGTCAGCAAGGTGGGAAGTACCTCTCCTCCCAGGGAAACACTGCACATCACATGGCTACAGCAGGGACGTATAAGCCTCTTACGAAAGCCAGAGAATAATTTGGAACAACATCCCAAGGACCTAAATAAAATGCTGGGATCCTGTGAAACCATGAAATTATGATGCTTACAACAACTAAAAGGATGAAACAGGACCAGAAATCACATGGAAAGAATGAGATTCTAAAAAGAACAAACAGGTTTGAAAGCATCAAAAACAGAGAAGTTCTCAGAAGGAAAAATAGGACCATTTGAAGCAAAAAGTCCATTCATCGCTCAAACGGTAGATTGAAGCAGCTGAAAAGAGAATTTGTGAACTGGAAGATAGAAATGAGGAAATCATCTAACACGAGAACAGAGAGGCAAAGTACAAATATGCCTGAGGGGCCACGGGGAACTGGGGTACTAACGTGACCCTGGCCCGGTACAGCTCTAGCGAAACCGAGACGGCAAGCCCAAAGAGACGGAGGCAGACGATAATGGCTAGGTGAGTTCCAGAACTGAAAAGGCCTCAATCGTCAAGCTGAAGATGCTCATCAACTCAAAAACAGAACAATTAAAAGTCAACCTGGACCCAACCTCAGGCAATGTGAACAAAGAGGCAAATGAAGCATTGTTAATTAAAGCAATGGAAGAGAAAGTACAGATCACCAACAGAGCAGCAGCGGAGAGGAGGAGGAGGGAACGGGGAAGAGGAGGAAGAGGAGGGCTGGCCATTTCTCCTCCACGAGGACTTTGGCTAGAAGACGGCATGTAACATCTTCAAAAACCCTGAGGGACCATGGCTTTGAGCCTAGCGTTTGACGCCACGCGAAACCGGGGAAGGCTCTAAACCTGGCGCCCAGGGATCTGAGACAACGGAGAGCACACATTATCCCTCGAGGGCTCTGCTGAACCAAGTGCAGGCTCCCTAGAGCACGTCTGCCTCCCAGAGCAGCTTTGGCTCAAGCCCCGTAACTGAAAACGAAAGCGCTCCCTCCATGTTGATGGTTGCCGTCACCACCAAAGACAAATGCTGTACAGAAGTCCGTTGAATCAACTAGTGTGTAATGCCCCAAAGGCCACATTAACCAGGGTAGAGACCTACGGTGAGGGAGGAGAGGGTCCTGATGGAGCAGATTTTCCATCAACTGGGGCTTCGGATCGGAAAATCCATATAATCAGAAATAAACCTCGGGACTAAGGATGGATTGAAGTGCTTAGTGTCTATTTACAACATCCCTTCCCGTGCATCTCAAAATGTTTAATGCAAATCTCCGAGCCACCCCTCCTGGTTCCCAGATCTGAAGACAGGAGGCCATCTGGTTTTGCAGAAACCGGGTGCTGGGCAGAGGTGGTGGGTGGAGGGTCTCGGTCCTCACCTTGGACCCAACACCACGGCTACCCATGATTTGGCAAGTCCTCTTCCCCCTCCTCCTCCCTGGTTCAGGGTCATCTTCTAAAACGCTGAAGCAGTCAGATTTGAAAATGTACAGAGAGCCTTTTTACAGCACCTGTCGATAAGCATGTATCAGGAAATGCTGGTTTATAAGGAAATTAAATGAGATTATTAGGGTGAAATTTATCATTTTGTCCGTGAGCACCACTCTGCCTTTGAGAGGTTGGACTTCAGAGTAATAAAGAGAGTGCGGCTGGTACTGACCACACAGAGCAAGACTACACAGCCGTAAAGAAAGAGGGGACAGAACGGGAAGAAATGCTGCCCCTTCTGAGCCACCGTCACGCACAGCTCGCAGCCCCTCGCTGGGCGGGAATGCGGCTCTGTCTCAGGCTAACTCATTGATAACACGAGAGCTCCTCCCTAATGCAGGCATCTGGCGGAAGACAGGCCTGGATGTAGACGCTGCTTCCCCAGTGACTTGCTCTTGGGCCACAGACAGTGAGTAACCCTCTGTCTCTGCTCTCGGGGAACTTGCAGTCTAATAGGGACACGGGGCACATATGTGGGTTTACATCAGATGCTCATTTAACTCAGTCACTGGAGGAGGCGGCCAGGGTGAGACGGGGTAGGCCCCAGCCGCTGAGGCGCTCAGTGAGCATAGGCCATGGAATGTGAAGGCCACGGGCCATGGACCACGGCCCACACAAGCCTGGGCTAGCCCTCCAGAGAGAATGCGAGATCCCAGATTTTCCACGATTGTTGACGGGGACAGACAAACACTCGTGTTGGGGGGCCGGTGAAGCTCCCCTCAAACAAATGACAGGTCCTCCGGAATCCGAGCAAAGCACTGACCAGCCAGGTCCAAAAGCTATTGACACAGAACTGTGGGCGCTGCTCGTCATGGGCGATTGAAGGGAATCTTAAGAGTAATGTTGATTACAAGCAATTTTCACCTCCCAGGGGCCTTGAGAACCAAACTCGATACAAGACGCAACTCGGCTGTAAAAAGGTGACTTCGTCCAAAGTGATGTGGGGGCACCAGGGTGTTGGAGGCATAGAAGGAAACACAAAGAGGGGTGATTATCTCTGTGTGGGGTTTTCAAGAGAGACCTCAGACCGAGGGTGAGGGCTGAATGGGGTCTGCAAACTGAAAAGGAAGCTCTTCGGGTCCTGACGGAGGCGGGGGGAGAAAGAAGTGCTCCAGGCCGGGGGCAGCGTGCCCAGAGCACGGGCTGCAAGCATGTGTTTATGGAATGCAGAGTGCACCAGGGTAGCGAGGAGAGCAGACTGCACCCCTGTGAGGCGCACGCCCCGGAGCCACGACTGCCTCCGGGAAGCGCATGGAGAAATGAGCGTTTCTGGCCGAGCAAGGGCGCGATGAGATCTGCGTTTTCCAAACACCCCCCCCCCCCCGGGGATGCCTGGTAAGGACAATTACAGAAAGGGTAACTCTGCGTCCTCGGGAGAGAGGCTTCGGGCCAAACCACGGCCACAGCAGGGGGGACGGTGGGAGAGGAGCGGTGATGCCCAGCTTGCCCGTCCGGTGCTCACAGGGTGCCCACCAGGGACAGCAAGTGCCCTCACTTCCTCGGCCGCCACAACGGTCATCGATTGCTTTATTATTTTTTTAAATGGCTCTTTCCCTGACTCCACCAAGGCTTGGATCACACCTGTGACTTCTTTTTTTAATGCTTATTTGTTTTTGAGAGAGAAACAGAGAGAAACAGAGCATGAGTCGGGGAAGGTCAGAGAGAAAAGGAGACACAGAATCTGAAGCAGCTCCAGGCTCTGAGCTGTCAGCACAGAGCATGATGCAGGGCTCGAACCCACGAACCGCGAGATCATGACTTGAGCCAAAGTCGGAGCTTAACCGGCTGACCCTCGCAGGCGCCCTATGACACCCCCCTCCGTGCTGAGCAGCCAGGAACCGAGCCTGTGATGTGCTGCAGGCACCCATCCGTATCCATCAAACGAATAAATGAGATGCACATCCCGTAAGGACACTGAGGGGGTTTGGATTTGCTGTGTTCAAGTGTGAGGCGAGCCACTGAGGGAAAATGCACGTCTGGCCTGCCGACGGCCCTGCACAGAATTGAACATGGCATTACCAGCCCACCCAGGGAGCATCGCGGCAGCGGGGAATGGGAATCCGCGGTGGATGTGAGTGGGTGTCCACAGGCCCCCAAGGAACAAGAGGGAAGGTTGGAAACCAAACGTTCAGGGGGAGGGGTGCGGCCGGGACTCCCAGAAGATAAAAATACTTGGTTTCCAAAGGGCATGGCCTGCAGGGGTGAAGCCTGTGAGTCTCACCCTCTGCAGCCCTTTGTGTCCTCAGTGGGCTCGTGGACACAGCGAAGCTGGGGGCGAAGACGGCACTGTTGAGCCTACTCTGGGAGCCCGAGGTACCACCAGCGGTGGCCAGCTCCCCGCCCTTGACCTGGTTCCAAACCCCTAGAACGCCGGCCACCGGGGGCAGGTGGATTGTAGCGCGCCTGCCAGCTTGGAGGGCGCAGAAACGTGTCCTTCGAGAAGTAGACATTTAGTCCCAACAAGCGTTTGCCCCGCCTGCCCGCCTCACGTTTCCCACAGCCTGTGGGTTTTCCCCGACACTCTGCTGCTGCAGAGAATCAGCCTCAGCTGTGCTGTCGAGGAGCTGTTTGGGGCGGAAGGGGACACGACACAAAACAAGAAGCTGATCCTCAGGACACCTGCTGGTCACATACACCGTCAAGCGAAAGCACGTTGGGTCACAGCAGTGAGGAGTGGCCCGCCACAGACTCGCTTAGGGCTCCGCCCAGGGACCCACGAGCTTCTCTGCTCCTAGCCACAGGCTCAAATATGGCACTGCAATAGGCAGCATTCAGAGGTGACCCGGGTGCCTGGTGTAGACGGCCTGCATCCTCCTCTCCTGCTGAGTGTGGACAGGGCTTAGGTGCGTGACAGGGTGGCGGTCCTGTGTGTGTGTGAACAGTATAAGGTGGAAAAGACTGGCAGATGTGACCACAGCCCCTGATCAGTTGACTTTGAGTTAAACAGAAGGAAGATCATCCTGGGTGGGCCTGACTTAATCAGGTGAGTCCTCACTTGACTGGCACTGGGTGTTTCCTGAAGGACATGGTGTGACGGGGCCGGGGCAGTCACAGAGCAAGGAACTGACGAGGCTATGAGTTGAGAGCAGCCAGCAAAAAACCCAGGGGCCTCAGTCCTGCCGTCGCAAAACACTGGATTCCATCAACAACCCCATGAGCTTGATCAAGAACCCCAGGTTCTGAAGGAAGTCAGGCTAGCAACACCTCGATTTCAGCCCCGCGAGACCCTGAGCGAAGAACCCAACTTAGCCAAGCTCTGACTTTGGACCCATGGACACGGTGACATCGTGAATGGATGTTGTCAAGCCTCTAAGTGTGTGACGCAGCCTAGGGTCCCTTCTCACAGCAGGTGCTGGCTCAGGACGCAAGGGACGGAAGGGACAGTGAGAGTTCTCACTCTATCACTTACATATGCACTTATGACGCCCTGTGTCTGGTCTGTGCATCCCTGGGCTCCCCTGATTCTGGCATTTTGGTCCCCAAAGAAGACCCAGTAACAGTCCCACTGGCGTAAAGGTTGGGGAGCAAACTAGCCATGTTGGGCTCCTCGTGTCCCTGGACAGGCGGAGGTGGGGACGCTATTGTGTCATCTGGAGAAATGTCTCCTGGCCATCCAGGGAGCACAGCACGTCACTGCGCAGTGGCGACGGGAGAGGAGGTCGGCAGCCACACATGCTCTGGGGCACTGCCTGGGACCTCCGGGGACAGGGACAGAGCCAGAGCCTGCAGCAACCCCCCAGGGCCAGCAAGGGCTCGGACAGCTCAGGACTAACGTTCAAGGTCAGCCTACAAAATGAGGACCTGTGTGACTGCACGCTGGCTAATGACAAGTATAGGATGGGGGATGGGTAAAGGGGTTTCCCATCAATCCCGGCCTCGCCCCAGGCAGGTGCTGTCCCCTTCTTAGCGTCTCCCCTGCCCGTCTTGCCTCACAGACGGTGCGCGGGTGCTGGGCAGCCTTCTCACCCGGCTCACAGGCCGCGGACGCCAAGACCAACGGTGACAGAACACCGCCTCTAGGCAGTGGATGACACAACGGATGACAGTGTGTCCCTCCCTTTCACGGGGAGGGCAAAGGCGTTAAACCAGGGGCAGAGCACCAAGGAGGACCCTGTGATCGGCGCTGACCCTCCCTGGCGGGTACAGGTCAGAGGCCTGGGCCTCTGCTCGTCCCCCAAGGAGGGGGGCTGATGCATTTCCACCCGGTGGCCAGGCCGGCCTGAGGTTTGGGGATCTAAACAGAGCGTGGAGGGACAATGGCAAGTGGGAAGGCCCAAGCCCGGCTGTGGCCTCTGGTCCTGCTGCAGCGGTCAGTGCTCACTCTGTGTTTGCCACGTGGTGGGTATTGCCAACCCTGGAAATTCCCCTGACGCGGCTCTCGGGCTTGCCCGGGGTCTTCTCCTCACTGCTTGGCCCCGGAGAATGACACCCAAACTCGATTCCCTGTCCTTCCAAGAAACCCCTTACGGCACATTCTAAACACCCTCCCATTAAAGGCAGGCTGAGCGGATTCTCGGTAGCCTGCGTCTAAGATCCCTGGGTAACATCGGGGCTTGTCGGACACCCACCGGGGGATATCGCTACTGAAGAGTCAAAGTGAGGAGAGGTGCGAGCTAGGGTTCTAGAAGCCATGGGAGCAGTGTTGAATCTTTCAGGATGGGGGGCCAAGAGGCCAGCCAGGAGAAGGTCAGGGATGGACGGTGTCTCCGGGGCCGCCCAAAGAATCCCAGCAAGACACGGTAGCGGGGTGTGTGGTGACTCAGCCCTCTGCAGAGAAGCTTCCTATCTGCTCCTCGCCAGCCTCCCAAGAGGGAGAAAAGATGTAGAGCACTTAAATTTAAAAAATATATATCGTGGGGACGGCTGTGGTAAGAGGAGGGCCATTCTTCATGCGCTGGATCACTCGGATGAATGCGTCATGCAGCAGGTGGTGGCTGAGCCCCGCCGTGCTAACCTTGTGCTGCCCAAGGACGGGAAGGACCCAGCACACGTCGCTGCCCTTCAAGGGCTCGTGCTATTTGAAAAGACAGACATGGGGGCACCTCTGCCTCAGCTGGAAGCTCCCGTCATCCTTGACTCCATCCTGCCTGGCCTCCCACGCTCCCTGCAAAGCGGGTCAGCAAGGTCCCTGTCCCTGAGAAGCTGCAGCCTGTCAGTGTGGGAGCCTGCACAGATACCCACGTTCCGGAATGATTTAGGGTGTTCTGGAACCAGGGCACAGAGAAAGGGTGGGAGCAGCCGGGAGCATTGATGGATGGTGATTGTGACTGTGCAGAACCTTCTAGAAGGAGGTGGGAACTTGGCGAGTCCTCAGGAGATGGGTGGTAGGAACCGAAACGCAGGCAGGGGGCTCCGCTTACATGGGTGTGGATCCATCACCTCTGGGAATGCGATACTGCTGAGAGGCTGCATGCGGTTAAACAGCAGGAATGCGGCAGCGAGGGTGGGGCTTGAACCCGGGGCAGAGAGCAGGGGGTGCAGGGTCAGCCTGCTCAGAGAAGGAAGCTGAAATGTACCTTTCAGGCAACAGGAAGGCATCAGACGTGGTCAACTGGCCATGCAAAGCCGGTCTCTTCCTCTGGGGCAGATTGCAAAGCCCAGGGAGAAGCAAGGAATGCAGGGACCACGAGACAGACAGTGGGGGAGGGGAGGAAGGCACTCACCATTTACACGCGGCGCGAGCACTTTCCACCTGTGTCTGCCCCCACCTAGGGAAGTGCCCCATCCTTCCTTCCCCATCTCCCCAACACGTACCACACCCCAGGAATGTGGCTGATGCTGGCGATGACCGCCCACAGGCATCTGACCACTTACTAGAACTTTTCAAATGAAACTTTTGTTGAATCTACAAATGGGGTCCTTTAGTGTATGCATGATGTGTCCCCTTTTATAGATGAGGAGGCTGAGATGGAAAGATGCTGCTGCACAGCTTCCTTGGGGGCTCAGACCCACGCCTCCTGATTCCCAGCCACGGCCAGCTCCCCGTGCACCGGGCGCTCCAAGCATGGATGCCCACACGGGAAGCAGGATGCATCAGGCTCATCCAGTCCCTACCGCGACGATCAACATTCCTCCGCAGCCCCCTCTTCCTCGGCTCTTGTCACGCCAGACAACGGTACCACTTCCACTGGAAAGACCACAGAATCCACAGAAAAGGATAAAATTGCTAAGACAGACGCCACAGGCCACACCATGCCACGCCACAGGCCACTACGATGAGGCGCGCATAAGGGGAGGAGACTCGGGAAGGACACGGAGAATAAAGAAGCACAGAAGTCGGCGAGGAAGATGAAGACATGTCTTCACACAAGCCAAGTGGGGAGAAAGGAAAGGTCAGCACCAACCGCTGCTACAAGAACACTTACTAGTGCAGACCATCACGGCTTTTCCCCACTCAGAACTGCAGCCCCTTTTCATGGCCCCACTCAGCAATCCATGCCCTTGCTGGGTAGCCAATCCAGGCAAGATGGGTTGACTGGTTAGTTGGTTGGCTGGTTGGCTGGTGGGTTGGTTTTGAGTTAATTGGTTTGTTTCGATTTGTTTGGTTTTCCATTGAATGGTTGGCAGGTGGATGGGTGGGCCGATGGGTTGATTAGCTGGTGTTCTTCCTAAGTGACAAAATTTTGGTCCTCACATCCAATAGGAAACACCTCCCCACACCAATGAGTGGATGTGAATCCCAATTCTCCATTTACAGTGGAGACATGCCGTCTATGAATTCTATTTATATCACTTCACCTCTACTTTCTGGGCACAAAAGAGAAAGAAGTGAAAGAACTATTTTCCTGCCTTTTCCTGCTCAATGAATGAGCAGGACTCAGGAGATAAAAATCACCTTTTTCTCCCATTCATGCACAGCCCTTACAATATGAACAACTCGTTAGCTCTGTGTGCATTTAGCACCTTGAGATAGTGTTTTACTACAAAGCAGCCTCTAACGCAAGCCAATGGCTTTGTCTAGGTCTCAAAAGAGACACCCACCGGTGGGAGGGCTGTGGACTCCCTGAGCGATCACACAGCAAAGATGTTTGTAGATGCTTTGAGGAATTATCAAAAGAAAACTGGCTGATTCAGGACTTCTGTCATCACAAAGAATTTAAATCCCACATAAGGAGCTCTTGACTGTAGCACGTGATTGATGTTCTTTCCATGGGTATTTATCGAGCGTGGGTGAAGTACAGGAAGTATGCTAACACAATAATGGCATCTGTATGCCCCGCCTGATCTTGCCGTCAAGATCTTACTGGTTTTCCCAAAAAAATATGTCCTCAAACTAGAGACCCAAATGATCTGATGTTACTGCTCCCTTCGTTCATCCATCCTGCAAACACTTATTGACCACTATGTACCCTGTTCTGTTCTAAGCCCTGAAGGGCAAAGGGATAAAACAAGACTTGTGCTTAAAGCAGTAGACACGGGGGGCGCCTGGGTGGCTTAGTCAGTTGAGCGTCCGACTTTTGCTTGGGTCATGATCTCGCGGTTCGTGGGTTCGAGCCCCGCGTCGGGCTCTGTGCTGACAGCCAGCTCAGAGCCTGGAGCCTGTTTCAGAGTCTGTGACTCCCTCTCTCTCTGACCCTCCCCTGCTCACGCTGTCTCTTTCTCTCTCCTAGAAATAAATAAAACATTAAAAAAAAAAAGCAGTAGACACGGGCATATCCCAGATGGCTGCACACCCTGGGCAGGTCTCAGGCTGAAGCAAGATTCTGGGCTTGGCTGTGTGACATCCGTATGGATGGCTGAGGTCCAGCATGTCGACAAACATCATCCCTGTGTCTTGGAAGCCACACATCTTATTTCCAAGAGGAGCAATCTGACTCTGACGTGACATTTAAACACGGGGACAGAGAGTGGCCAACACTATGCCACGTCCTCCACACGACAGGGATCACCCTCGAACTTGCCAGAGCTTGTCCCCACAGGCCCCACCTGAAGGTGCTTCCCTGGCCCGCACCCTGCACGTCTGAGTGGGCGAGTTGAAGGAGCTCCCGCCCATGTTTATTCATGCTCTATACTCAATTAGCTCAGGAGCAGTAGGAAGCCCAAGCTCAGAAGTAAAACTCCACCCAGGAGTCTCTTAAAAAATCCCTCTCCTGGTGGGAGTCCTTCTGGGAACAAAAGCAAACCCATTTAACTTATTATTGAAATGGATTATCCATTCTGCAAGACTCTGTTGCGGTTTGCCTAGAAAGAAGGCACATGACTGATGAAGCCAAAGGGAAAATGGGGCAGAGCCAGGCGGGGACCTTGCCTGCGGGAGGCCGCTCAAGGAGCGACTCACAACTACCCTTTGGCTCTGAACCTCTGGCTGGGGGGCTGGGAGGGGGGGGGGCGATCAGAGCAATCACGTGATGCATGTGACTCCAAATAGCCCTCCCTGTTGACGCAGCTCCTCCCTGGAGCCAGAGCTCCCCCACCAAGCTGGAATCCATGCCTCCGGGTTGGCAGAAGGAGGCTGGGTTGACCTCACCATCCTTCGCCCACAGGGTTGACTACGTAGGCTCCGGGCGTCACCATCAGTCAGCACAAGAAGACATGTCAGGCGGGTGCGCTTGAGCAAGGGGACAAGCTGCCCGTGCAGGGCAAGAGGGGGCCGAGGGACCGGAAGGAAATCCCCAGGGGCTCCAGGGAGGAGGGGCCATTGCAGCACGTTCCCAGGGGAACCCTGGCACCCACAGGGCACTGCCCAAAGGGACTATAGGGGAAAAGAGACGCCCTCTCTTGTACGCACTTCACAAAATGGTCTTCCTTTAATAATAGTCAGGCAAAAAATGGCTCTTGCTCCATCCCCAGGCCAACAGAATACTGAGCAGAGGACTACTTCATAAATCCACTCAGGTCTGTGGTCAGGTCCAGAATTCACATCTCGGGGCAACCCAGAATAGGGAACGATTAATTCCGACTTGGAAGCAGCTTTAACTCACCGTCTGTGAGCTCCATTCTACAGAGCAGACCCTGCTCTGTGCAGGGCCCCCAGCGGGGGAGCCGCCCGGCACGCACACCTGGACAGCAGCTCATGAGTTTGAAGGTGGTGGTCCCTTTAAACTTGCAGCAGAGTGCAATCCTGGGGTCCTGGGGATTTGGGACAAACGTCTCCAATCCCGACAGAGCCATGAGCAATGGGGCACGTTGACCCTGGAGGACCAGGTGGCCAAAGGAAGGTGGCATAGGATCAGCCCAGGGCGGTGCAGGGAAGAAGTAAGGAGCTTCAGGGCCAGGAGCCTACACCCCCCCGCGGCCGACCATCATCGGCAGAGGGGCCCCGGGAAGGGACTGACCCCGGGGCAGATGGTGTGGGCGGGAAAGGCTTCTCCGGTGAGACAGGCTTTGCTGGAAGGAGAGCTTGGTGAGCAAAGTGGAAGAGAGATGATGTCCTTTTAGTAATTAAATACATCAAATTAATCATGATGCCACTTTGGAAAACTCAGGTTCCCCGCAGAAGGCATAATTCCACTCAGAGGGGGAACTGGGGAAATTAACGAGAGAGTTATTTACGGAAACCAGAGCAGGACAGGGGGACACCCTGGGGACTGGAGCCCCGAGCCCGGCAGCAGCAGGAGCCATGGCCTCCTCTAGGCGGAGGGCAAGCGGGAGCAAGAGAGGGTGTTGGAGCACGGGAAGGAGCAGGGCCGTGCACCTCGTTCTGCTCCTGCCCCATCTCCTGGCAGGACCCTCCGGCCGCAGGGTAGGGTCCGGCAGAGCATGGATCTGGGCGTGCGGGGTACAGATGGAGAGTAGCCAGGGCCCCTCCCCCCTGGGGAAGCACCAGAACTGCTCGCCAGCCCCCAGAGGATGCCACGCCCCCAGCAGGTGCCACGCCCCCAGCAGGTGCCTCGCCTCCAGAGGATGCCACGCCCCCAGCGGATGCCACGCCCCCGGAGGGTGCCTCGCCTCCAGAGGATGCCACGCCCCCAGCAGGTGCCACGCCCCCAGCAGGTGCCTAGCCTCCAGAGGATGCCACGCCCCCAGCGGATGCCACGCCCCCGGAGGGTGCCTCGCCCCCAGCGGATGCCACGCCCCCGGAGGGTGCCTCTCCTCCATAGGATGTCACGCCCCCGGTGGATTCCAGCAGGGCCCCCTAGGCCCCTCCGGGCTCAGGGGTGACCACAGATCGTGTGTGTCTCCTTCTGGCCCTTCCAGAGAGCCGGGGATGGGCACGCAGCGGGGCTCCAGGCCCCACGCCACAGGTGGGAGGCTCCGGGAGATGAGGGTCAGGTCGCAGGGTGGGGGCAAGTGCGAGGGGAACACGTGGTGGGGTCGCCCCAGGGCGCGGTGGCCCGGTGCTGAAGCTGGCTGCGCCGGGCCCAGGGGCCCCTGTGTGCCGACCCGGGCCCCGACTGCTGGGACGCAGCCAAGGCACAGGGCAGGACGGCGTGGGGCGCCAGGGCTCCCACGGCCCAGGCTGAAGGCCCCGGAAAGAACGCTTCGAAACGTCAAGGGCTCGGCGCGCGCGCTCCTGCCCGCAGCCGCGCTGGGCGCCCCGAGGGCTCGCACGGCGCATGCGCCTGGGCGTGTCTTTTCTCAGCAGCCCTGTCCCTAAGAATGTGACTCGCCGTGCCCTGATTATTTTTTTTTTCCTCTCTTCCCAAACGTCCACCTTCGCTTCGAGCTGCCTCCCTGTTCGGCACATCGCAGCCACAGATTTCAGCAGGCGCGTGGCTTCCGTGACGACGTGCAAACCGAGTGTGAGCTGGAGCAGGGCTCGCGGGAGGAGGCAGGGCCGCCCCGGAACCGCAGAGCCCCTGGGGCGGTCTGTGCTCCAGGCCCCGCGGCCGGGAGGGGAGGCCCCCGGGGACCCGGGCAAGCGTCACACTCCGTCCGTCCTCCCTGACAGAGACCAGAAAACGAGCTACAAACGCTGCTGACGCCCCATCTGAGCGAGCACCGGGTGAGACCAGAGGGGGCTTCCGCCGACGCGCCTCCCCGGCCCGGGTCCTGCGGGCCTCCTGACCCTCCCCAGGGCCGCCATCTGGCCGCCCAGGCCTGGGAACCTAAGGCTGCTGTGGACTCGGGGCCTCCGGACCGCGGCTGGGAACTCATCTCCGCAAGTTCCCGACGGTCTGCGAGCCGTGCACCGCGTGTGCCCGGGGGGGGGGGGGGGGGGGGGCTCGCTCCATCCTCAAGGCCAGAGGCCCCTGTTCCCTCCGTCTGACCCTCTGCCCCCTCCAACAGGGCCTGTGCTGGCCTGGGGCCCGCCCGCACCGCAGGACAAGTCCCCATCCCGATCCCTGACTCAGTCTCACTGGCAAGGTCCCTCTTGTCCCGGGATGTCACACAGTCACAGGCCCTGAGGACTGGGGTGACGTCTTTGGGGTCCGTCCTCCGCCGTCCCAAGGGGAGGAGAGCGAGAACTTCCAGGCAGCGGTGCACAGGAGACAAGGGGACAGAAGGCCCAGGGGGTTGGTACCTCCCGGCCTCCGCGCCCCCACCCACCCCCCCGCAGACCTCCTGCGGGGTCTTCTGTCTCCCCCGTAATTCTGCTTGATTTTGCTTGTAATCCATGCAAGCCATGTCCCTCCCCATGGGCTACAAGCCGGTGTCACCGCCTCTTCCCACCGCCCCGCCCCTCCCTGTCACCCACACACTGGAGGTGCTCTGAGATTATTAGTATTTTGTATGAAAAAAGAAGGCAGAGTGGCAACCCCCATCCATCCTTTCTCTGCTAAACAACATAAAACCCTCACCAGGTGTTTTGTGAGGACAATTCTTCATAAATTGAGCTCTGCCTTTGCCAGTCTGGGGAAAATATTTCTTTAATATGCAGAACGATAATGGAGAACGCCGTTAATTACAGCCCAAAGACATAAAAAACACCCCATTAAGACAGTGAATTTGGAGCTCCAGATAACAGTACACAGCTAACATCAAAAATGGAGAATATCCAGACGGTACGCGGGGCTCTGCCGTGGACACACGCGGCCATCGATCAAACACGTTCACTCCCTCTGACCTTGATTTCCAGCCAGGCGTCCTGTTCACCAAAACATAGCCACCTCTTTGGGGGTGGCCACCTCGCACACGCCCACCGAGGGCGGAGGGGCCAGACTCTGGCCAGCCTCCTGCTGTTCTGCAGCCCCAACCTTTTTCCAAACCGGGCCCCTCATCCCCCACCCGTGTGCCTTTGCCTTCCTGACCCTTCTACCTGCCCCTCACACTGTCTCGAGGCAGTTTCCACTGTCCAGCTCTGCTGCTGCCTCTTCCAGGAAGGCCTCCAGATTTCTCCTCTTTCTACCCAGCATTTGTTCTGTCCACAGCAAGATGGCAGTTTGCTTTGGTTAGTGATCTGCACAGAGCCTCTGTCCCCTCCCCTCTCCCCGCTGCTTCGACCCAGAATGCTGCTCCAGGTAGGCAGTAAGCACGCCCAGCCCCCACTCCCACCAGGCCAGGCATCAGATCTATGAGACTCCAAGTCAGATTTCCCCTAAAACACTCAGTCTCGGTGTGTGAGAGTATCAGAGAAGCCAGCCCCTGGGCCATGTGATGCTCTGACTCCCTGGAGGCCAGGCCCCCCACCCGGCCTCAAGCCCCCGGTAGCCTCGGGCAGGCCCTCCCCTCCTGGACATCAGTCTCCCCATTCTGACGACACTGGTGCTTGCGTCTCAAGAGGGCACTGCCGCCAGGGGCCTGGGGGTCCTGGGTCCCTGCTCTGATGACTCCCACGTGGCAGCCTGGGGCTGTGGTGCTGCGACCCTCCAGCCTCCACCCACACTGACCGGCCCCGGCCCCCTCCCGTCCCTCGCATTCCCACTGCCCGAAGCAACGTGGAGGTGTCACTGTATACACACTACACATGTGCACATATGCATATGTGTCCACCCTCCCCCCACATATATGAATGTGCACGTATAACCATCTGCACATACACACCACGCACATACACATGCCTACACACACACCACACACCACACAGGTGCACACCACACACATGCCACACAGCTACACACATATACACATGTGCACATATACTCCACACATACACTGTACATACACACACGTGCACGTGTGCCATACGGGCCACATAGCTACACACACATACACACCACACAGCTACACACATGCGCACCTATGCACATATACACCATACACACACCCACCACACATACACACACATGTGCGCATAGGCCACACAGGCCACACACATACACACCACACACAGGCTTCCCACCTCTAATCTGTTACACCTCCCCGCCAAGGCAGCACCTCCAGAGAGGAGCTCAGGGACACAGTGAGGGACACAGCACCTGACTCCCAGGGCATACTGTCCTGGGGACCATGCCCAGAGCAGGTGTCACGCAGAGTGTGGATCTGGGGCTCTGGCACTGGAGGAACAGAGCCCTTGACATGGCAGCCTGTGCTGCCTGCTGCAGAATAAGCTACCCCAAACTCCAGTCCTAAATCCAGAAAGCACAAAGCAAACTGTTCTATATGCTCATAGCTCTAGGCCAGGACCTGGGGCAGGGCCAGGCAGGACAGCTCATCTCTGCCCATCATGCTGGGGGCCCCAGGTGGTTCCTCAGGCCTAAAATAATAAGATCGTCACCCAACGACTGTCCCAGAAGAAGTCACCTAGCACCTATGGAACACCTGCTGCATGTACACCAGGCTCTGAGTGAGGCACATGGCATCATGCAAATTAACAAAAAGAAACCTTCAAGCCCCACATCAGTCTTTGTGCTGACAGCTCAGAGCCTGGAGCCAGCTTTGGATTTTGTGTGTGTCTCTCTCTTTACCCTTCCCTGGCTCATGTTTGCTCGGTCTCTCTCTCTCTCAAAAATAAATAAAATAAACATTTACAAAAAAGAAGAAGAAGCCTCCTTGAGATTGGAGTCAGGAAACAGACAGAGGGAGCCCTCAGGCCCAGCATCAGCAACAGGAATGAAGGTTTCCTTCTGCCCCAGTAACAGCCCAGCCAATCAATGAGAGACCATCACAGCTCAGCCAATGAGAAGCCACTACACCTCAAGCTCCCAGTTTACTCCAATGAGCTTTCTGTTTACATCAGCTCGTCCCAAGTGCCCCTCTCTTGCATAAAAGAGGCTCCCGGCCCTGTTGCGTGGATTTGCCTATGGTTTTGCTGTAGCTTGTCCATCCCGGCTTGCAATTCTCTGCTATTCCAAAGGAAACCCACCTTCTGCTGGTAAAATAGCTGGCAGTTTTTTTAAGGTTAACACTGCACACATCACCTCCGCTCTCCCTCGGGCTCACAGTGGACTCCGGCAGGAAGGAGGAGGGGTCCCTCTGGGCACTTGAAGGGCCGAGGGCACCTCCGGCCTTTGAGGCCTGCCTCCCGTCCCCAGGACCTGCACATGTGACCTTACTTGGAAAAGGGTCTTTGCAGGTGTAATCACGCTAAGGATGTAGAGATCATCTGGGATTATGCACATAAGCCCTAAATCCAGTAAGTGTCCTTAGAGCAGAAGACACACCTGCGGGAAGAGCGGAGGCCACATGATGAGGGAGGCAGGGGTGGGGTGATGCAGCCACAAGCCCGCGAGCGCCTGGGAACACCTGAGGCTGGAAGAGGGAAGGAGGGCCCCTCCTTGAGCCCCCAAGGGGACCACAGCCTGCAGACCCCCTTGGTTTGGGGCTTCTGAGTCCAGAACTACGGAAGAGAACCCTGATCCAGTGCCCGATACGCCCCAGAGTCGCTGCAGTGGTCAGCCCCCCCCCCCCCCCCCCGCACTGGGAACCAACACAGCCTGGGCTGGGAACTCAGCGTGAGAGCCGGGGCCCTTTCTGGACACCCCGAATCCTGCATGAGGTCTGGAGAAAGGCAGGTGAGGGCAGGTCCCAGACCCGGGGAGAATCACTGAGCTTCTCTGACTCAGCACCCAGGGTGGCAAAGCCCCCCCGATTGGAACGGTGCCGAGGAGCAGGGGACGCCCCAGTCGGAGCAGCTGTGATCCCCAGCGGTTTCAAACAAAGCAGGAGAGGTGGGGCGCTGAGGGCAGCGGAGAGCAGGGACGATCACCGGCCAGCTCGATAACCGGGAAAACATCTGTGACATAAATAAAGCCAATGCCAATCAAGTGATGGAAGGAGCCAGCCGGCCGTTTAGTATTGATAAACGGCTCATTAATATGAAACTTTGCTTCATTTAGCATTTCTTATTGCCAATTAGCAGTAATGCCTCCGCCACACTTTAGACTATTGCAAATTAATGGTTATCTATTTTCCTGGTATAAAAGTGGCAGCCGCCTTCGGGACGTGGCTCTGGGCTGTCCCTCCGAACTTCGTGGAATTCTGTTATAGAGCGAAGAGACCGGGGACAGGCTCACGGGCTGGGCTGCAGGGCCACAGGCACAGGAAATCCCCCAGACCCTCAACCCTAAAGCATGACACAGCCCCGTGGCCGTGGGGACATTCCAGAGCTCCCCACCCCCTTTGCAAGCCAGCCGCCCACCCCCATCCCTCTCCCCAGGTGATTAATGACGGTCTGTGTGTGTCACAAAGTAAACAATGGGATTGTGCCACGGAGAGTTATGGGGGAAATAAAGCCATCTCTCTCCTGGCCCAAACAGATAGCACGAGTAATAGCAGGGCATTAAGCATCCCTCGCGGGGCGGAAACACCACGTCTATGTGCGTTTAATGCATCAAGCTGTTTCTGTGGCTGGTTATTGGAAAATCTGATCAGAAAGATGTAGCTGCATTTTTGCAACTGGTCCCCAGAGAGGGATTCCTGGAAAAGTGTCCTGGTCCTGGGGAATGGTGGGCGATGCCTGTGGGGACCGAGCGGGCGGGCAGGCCGACCTGGGGGCCCGTTCCCCCCCGCAGCCTGGCCTGTGCCGCCTTCCTCAGCCTCAGTTTCCACATGTGAGCACTGGGGCCACAGCCGAAAGAAAAGCCTCTTAATCCACACGGAGGGGCTGGCAGACCCGGCGGGAGGCGCTTCAGACCCAAACCAGAGCCACTGGAGAGGGAGCGCCCCCCGCCCAGCCCAGCCCCACCGGGCACGGGGAGCTATGTGTGCATACAGATGCAGACGCTCCCTCTCCACCCCGCATGGCACCACACTTGGCCTCCAAAGGGCTCCGCACACGTCTGCCTTCACCTGGGGCAGGGCCCCGGGGTGCATCTCGGAGCCCCTCGCAGCAGCCCAACACCTGGCCCACAGCAACTGAGGGGTGGGTGGGTGGACACACTCTTAAACACATACACAGGTGTCCGAGCCAGAGGTGTGTACACACACGTGCAGCTGTGCAAACACACCCACACAGCCAGCCCTCTCCACCCACCCACGTGGGTCCCCCTCCCGCCACACCCTCCCCGAAGTACCGCACTCCGTGCTGGCCTCTGCCTCCTGCACCACCTGCCTCAGCATCTCGAACCCTCCAGGCTCCCAGGGGCCTCCTCCCTCCATCTCCCAGGGGAAGGAGGAGGCCTCTCGCAAGGTTCTAGGAGGCTCCTCACCTTCCCAGCTCCAGGAGGGTGCTCCTGGCTGGCCTTGGCTCACATGCCCTCCACCGTCACAGGCACCCGCCTCCAGGTTTCCCACCGCGCCTGCGGCACACTGCCCTCTTCTCTGCTCAGGTCCGTCACCGTCTGCTCCGCCTGAGATGGCCTGTCCTGGCCCAGGACCACCCGGGTAAGCCAAGACCATCTCCCGCCTGCGGACCCCTAACTCCCTACCTGACATCTGTAAGTTCTGGGGATTGTGCTGTGAACACCGTTGGGGGGGTGGGCACCATTCAGCCTAGTTCATGGCCACAGTTCTACCAAACGCCAGGGAGCCAGAGCCCCTTTCTGCCAGAGAGGTTCTGGAGAAGGACTGGGGTCTTAGGATCACTGATGGCTGGTGCTCAGGTGTTTGCTAAGTGGAGGATGGTTGAAGCTCCCACGGTTCCCCTGCCCTCCCGGGGCCTGGCCCCAGGCGGGACACTCCCCTAGCCCCGCCCCCACCCTAACCCCAGCGCCTGGCGGCTGGAGTCCTCCTGCACACGCCGTGAGCTCCCACGTGCCCTGCACAAGTGTGCCGTCTCTCCTGACTGAGCACAGGCGAACTCCTATTCCTCCCTCAAGACCCAGCCCAATAGCTGCCCTCAAACCCAGGCTAATGATTTCCTTCTGTGGCTTCATCTCAGCATCTTTGAATGTAGAACCCACTTGCTCTAAGAAGGTTTTGCTTGTCTGCCTGTGTCCCATCTGGACTGTGAACCTTGAGCACAGACAGGACGGCAGGTCAGTGTCCCCCTCCTCTGGCGCCAGGGCCCGTCTAGGCACGCAGGCATGTGGACCGAAGGTGCGGGAGGCAGAATTTATAACATGCGCCCCCAGAGAAGTGCCCCCTAATCCCCAGAACCTGTGAGTATGATACAGTATCACTCCTGGGATTCCTTTTTGCCACCTGCCATCCCTGACCTCTTTATCCCAGAGATAAAGAGATCACTGGGTGGGCCCGGTCTAACCAGGTGAGCCCTTAAGAGCAGACTGCTTTCTCTGGCCGAGGGTGGAAAGCAAAGAGATAACGGAGCAGGAAAGGGACCCCGTGCACCATATCTGGCTGTGGAGAGCAGCGTGAGAAGTGCAGGTGGCCTCTGACAGCATGAACCCCCCCCCCCCCCGCCCCTGGGGCGGGCAGCCAGCAAGGGGGCGGGACTTCCCACCTGCACCTCAGGGAGCCGCTGAACCAGCTCAGAGGCGAGCCCCTCCCTCGAGCCTCCAGAGCAGAGCCTGGCCCGGCCACACCTAGATTTCAGCCTCGGGAGACCCAGAGCAGGAAGCGGGGCAGGGCTTTGCCAAACCTCTACCCTGCAGAGCTGGGAGCTGGCAAGCCACCATCGCTTTAAGCCGATGGCTGAGTGCATTATGGACACCAAACAGAACCCCGACACCCACGGCGGTGACCACTCCGAGGGGCACGCGTGTGCAGAAGTCTGTGCATGGGGAAGACCACGTGCACCTGCTGGAGCCCCGTACACGCGCGTGCACACACACACACACACACACAGGCACACGCCTGGGCTTCGCACATGGGACTCGGGATCTGCGGAATCAGACCCCGCCGGTGACCTTCCCAGGTGCCCCCCTGTCTGCCCCCCAGGGCGGTGCCCAGCCCATGGGTGCTGCGGATGTCCCAGGGGTGGTGTGAAACCGAGTGCTCTGGGGAGTCCCGTGCCACCAAGAGCCCGCCCGGCCAGGACGGCCACCGCAGGCCGCCTGTGAGCTCCTCCGCAGACTCGGGACCCAGAAGAGCTTGGGGACGGCCCATGAGGTCAGCGGTGGCACACGGGGCGGCACGCCTGCCTCTTCCCTGGGTACAGGCCCAGGCTCTAAGTGACTAGTCTCGCTTTACGTTAATTTATTTATTTCTGAGGAAGAGACAGCGTCAGCAGGGGAGGCGCAGAGAGAGGGTCCCAAGCAGGCTCCACGCCGTCAGCACCGAGCCCCATGCAGGGCTCGACGCCACGAAACCGTAAGATCATGACTTTAGCCACAGTCAGGTCAGACACCCCACCCACTGAGCCCCCCAGGCGCCCTGTGAGTCTCACCCCTGAATCCTGGGTCCTGAGCCTCGTCCTGGCGCCGCGCTCCCAGGACTCGGACACAGCGGTTGCGGGTTCCAATCCACGTCTCGCCTTCACCGCGTCCTCTCCCCTCCACGCTGGGCTCGGCCCTCCGGACCACACAGCGGGGCTCGGGGGGCCTGAAAGCCCGCCTCTCGGCCCGCCGCCGTCGCCCTCCCGAGCGGCGGAGTCCCGCGTCGCCAGGCCGCGAGCGGCCGAGGCCACACGCCCAGCTCAAGCCGCGCGCATCATCGAAGTGTGTCGGAGGGACCTTGCTCCGGGGCTGGCGGCCCCAGACAGCGCCTCGCCGGAAGTCTGGGACGCGCAGCTCGCCCCCCCGCGGTCCATCCGCTCCTGCCCCTGCAGCCACACGACGGACCAGCAGGCACAGGCCTGCACATGCGCTCCCCGGTGCCCAGCAAGGCCTGCGGAGGGCGGACTGGGGAGGGGGGGGAGGGGGGGCGGGGCCGGGGGGCGGAGGGAGGGGCTGTGATGGGGGCGGGGCCTGGTGAAGGGAGGAGGGTGGGCGGGGCTTGGTGACGCGAGGGTAGGGGTGGGGCCTGGTGACCCAGGGAGGGAGTGGAGGGGTGGGCGGGGCCTGGTGACGAGGGGAGGAGCTGGTGACGGGGGCGGGGCCTGGCGAAGGGGGGAACTGGTGACGGGGC
The DNA here is from genome assembly GCF_003009895.1 of Hyaena hyaena. Classification (NCBI taxonomy): domain Eukaryota; kingdom Metazoa; phylum Chordata; class Mammalia; order Carnivora; family Hyaenidae; genus Hyaena; species Hyaena hyaena. The sequence continues at coordinate 6,872,329 of NW_024080636.1, read as the reverse complement.
GGGGCCTAGCGATGGAGGCGGGGCCCGTGGTGGGGGCGGGGCCTGGTGAAGGGAGGAGGGGGAACAGGTAACGGGAGGTGGGGCCTGCGGAAGGGAGGAGGGTGGGCGGGGCTTGGTGACGCGAGGGGTAGGGGCGGGGCCTGATGATGGGGGAGGGGAGGGGCGGGGAGCCTCCCATAGGCTGCAGCTGATGCGTGGCCTCGGTGGCCTCATCAAAGACCCTCCAGAATGGCCTCTGAGCAGGACGCGGTGAGACCCGGACCCCGCCGTGACCCCAGACGGCCCGCTGACGGGGGCGGGCGTGCTGGCCTCGGGGGTCCCCGGAAGGCCACAGGCTCTGCTCACAGTGAGACCTCAGCCCGTCTCCTGCCTCGAGCTGAGCAGGTGCCCGGTGAGCAGCGCCAGCTCAGCCCGGACCGGTCACCGCCCAGCCCGGCGGCCTATCGATTTTGTGTCAAAACGAGAAAGCAAAGCCTCTCCGGTCTGGCCGGCGTCAGCAGGCCACCTCAGCCCCGCCCAGGCCTTCTCCCGTCTGAGGGTGACATCGGGGGACCCCGCCCTCTCCGCGCCTGCCACCGCCCGCCCTCCCGCACAGACCCCCCATTCCAGGCTAACAGAGGCCAGGCCAGGGCCGAGGTGGACAGGCCAGGATGGGAGGAAGCTGCGTCCGCCCTCGGGTTAGACCCTGCACCCACCAGTTCCGTTGGCAGACTCGGCTAAAAGCCGCCCCCTAGACATTCTCTCCAATTATTTAAATCCCAGCCTCTCCGCTCACTATGAAGATTGGACAGGATTGGACATTTATTAGCTAACTGAATGGCTGTAATAAGATAGCAAATCCAAAGGAGCAGAAAATTAAATGTTCTTGAGTTATCTTATTGAAATTTCCCTTCTACGGCTTTTATTGGAGGTGACAGCGCCAGAATTTCAAAGATGCATTTTAAGAGACTTCTTTATGGGGTTACCCTGTGAAAGCTGAAGCCATCAGAATGAAAGCAGCCCGCAGAGCCGTCAGGACCGACTACCTCTGGGCCAGGCGGGAACACCAGCTCCGGCCGCTCCCCGGGGAGTTCCAGAACAAATACGAGTGTGCCCGGCTGATGGTTCTGCTGATGCAGACATTGCATTTTATTAGGAGAGTTCGAGATTTTATTCATTGAATTTTGATTACTTATTATCATAAGGAGATACGCTGATCTCATAACCAAAGCAGAAGACGAACCCACACAAAGAAGCCACTAGCAGCTCCTGGGTGCAGGCTTCTTTCCAGAACATGGGGACTCCAGCTCAAGCGCCGATGCTTGACTTGATGTTGGCATTGTGGGGAGGTAATGGGGGGTGTCTGCAGGCTCCTGCGACCTTGAGGCCCTGGCCCGGGGGGGAGGCAGACCCAAGGAGTGAGTGCGGAGGGATTTGTGAGGCCCCAAGCTCAGAGGCAATGCCCACCTGGAGCACAGACTCCTCCGTGGGGACCCTGCCTGCCCTGCTGGGCTTCCCCATGCTCAGACCAGTCTTTCTAAAAAAACTGACCCCTAATCCCTCATTCCTGTTTCGTTTTCCCCGCAGACCATGCGGGGTTACGATGGTACCGATGTGACTGGTGCCTGGTCCTCATTTGTAAAGGTGATGACACAGAGGCTGATGCCTTCGAAAGAAAAGTATGATGTCGCTCACGGGCCCCCTAGAAGTGACAGGCGTGGCTGCAGGACCACGGAGAGAAGCGTCCATCAGGAGAGCAGGAGCAAGGGGATGCCTTGGCCCCACCTTGACCGGGGACTCTGGGGGGGAGGGACAGGTGAGGCAAGGAGAGCAGGCCCAGGCCGGTGAACTTGAATACTCCCAGCAGGCCTTGGGGCACTGGTGTGGTCCCGCCTTGCCGGGCGCGGGGACACAGGCTCAGTGTGGAAGTCAAGTAAGGACATGCTGAAGTCTGCAAATGAAGGACATGTCATAAGCAAGTGGTAGACTCACTCTAGGAATTAGCTCGCAGGTGATGGGCAGTCTCTCCCCGGACAGGAAGGCTCCCCATGAGGTCAGTCCATTAGAAAATAGAAAAAATAAGAAACATAATTAAAAGGGGCACCTGGGTGGTGCCATCCATTAGGTGTCTGACCCTTGTTTTTGGCTCAGGTCATGATCTTACAGTTTGTGAGTCCAAGCCCCACATCAGGCTCCGTGCTGACAGCTCAGAGTCAGCTTGGGATTCTCTCCCTCTGCCCCTCCTCTGCCCTCTCTCTCTCTCTCTCTCTCTCAAAATAAAATAAACTTAAAAATAAAAAATAAATATGATACATGCACAGCATATCTCCCTTGCTTCCACAAGCAAAGAGGATCTATTCAATTTAAGAGAACCTTCCATAGCTGAGGACACAACACTGGCTCAGGAATCAGGATCCTGTGTTTCCAGGTGACACTCAGGGTCTCGGGCTGTTCCGGACACAGACGAGGAGTCGGGGGAAGATGGTCCTTTTGTTTCAGGGCCTGGAGCGTCTGCACATGAGTTGGGGGGGGGGGTATCTGGCTTGGGGGATGAGACCTGTGCCTGGGGCACAGGGACAGATGCCGTGATGGTCCTCTTGTGCCCAGTGTGGTGTGAGGCCTGGGGTCAGGCTCAAGCCAATGAACAGATCCTGTCCTCATGACCTGGCTGTCCACCAAGAAAGACAGGGACACCCAGGCACACAGACACAGCGTCACACGTGGTTGCAAACGGCGAGGCGCCTACACAGTGGATCCCCGGGCTCTCCGCGGCCCCAGCAGGGCTCTACCCCTTCTGACCTCACCTGTGGACAAGGAGGTTCCCCAAGGAGGAGACGTTCAAGGTGACACTGGGGGTGAACGGGGCACCCCACCACGGATGGGCGACAAGCGTGTTCCAGGCAGAGGAGAGAACCTGGGGGCAGCATGCGGGGGAGGGGTGCAGGGGAAGCCGGCCATGAAAGGGAGCTCACACTTGGTCCACGGCCTTTGATGGGTTTTCAGGTGGTGCCGTCTTTGAGGAGAGTACAAAAGGCAGAGTGGGCGGGGGGTGTGGGTGACGGAGCCAGGGGTGTCGGGTCACGTCACGGTGGGCAGGACAAAGGGACGACTCGCTGGTCCTGCTGTAGGGATTAATCGGCAGGTTAGCAGCAGATCGGACCTGGGGGGGGTGGTGTGTGGCCCCCCAACAGGTGCAACTTCCTGTTGCCGCTGTGACAGATCATCACGAACCGAGTGTCCACACACATGGGCACCTTACAGTTTGGAGGTTCGGAAGCCCAAGGGCTGCCGGGCCGTGTCCCCTCTGGATGTTCGGGAGAGTCCATCTCCTGCTTTGCCAGTTTCTAGAAGCCACCCTTGTCCCCTGGCTTGTGCTCGCTTCCCTCGTCCCCAAACCTCTGCGCCCGCCCTCCCGTGTCCTCTCTGTGGCCTTCCTGCCTCCCTCCTGTGAAGCCCCTTGTGAAGACGTGGGCCCGTGGGCCATCCAGCGCCTCCTCCCCACACATCTGTGTGACGAGTTCAGGCATAGGGCCTTAGCCAAGTCAGGGCTTCGGAAGAGTTTTAGGGGGCATGGCCCCTCAGCAGCCTGTCCAGATTCGGGGCACACGCCGGAGAGGTCTAGAAGCTGACATCGCTGTGTCTGTATTTTGGAGGCCTGCCCTGGCCAGCCCGGCAGCAGGCAGACAGGTGACATCCCCCCACTCTGAGGATGCACTTTGCGTAGGGCCCTCCAGCGTCACGGGCCCTGGCACCCTCCTCTCCCGCCGCTCCCCACCTGTGTGTCTGGCTGTCTACCTGCTCAGCCACACCCCATCCGACGGTGGGCAGCCACCTCTCAGTCCTTGCCGCCCCAGGTCTTGGCTCAGAGAACAGGCCCGAACACATTTGCTCATTGATGGGACAAACGAGAGACCAGCTCGCTGTGGCCCAATCAGGGTACGTATTTGTTCTGCAGGGGCCCACGAGGTGTGAGCAGGGACGCAAGGTGCCCGCCCAGAGCCCACAACAGAGGCTGGCAAAGCCGGCGCAAGGTCAGTCTCCAAAGATGCATTATGAGTGACTGGCGCTGGGGCCGGAGGACACGCCCTTGGCTCAGAAGGCGCATTCTCTAGGGCCTGAGGCCAGAAGCCAGGGATGCAGGTGTGGGCGGGGCTGTCTCCTTCTGGAGTCTGAGGGGCCATCTGTCCACACCCAGCTCCCGGCCCCTGGTCTGGTCAGTGGTCCTTGCCGTTCTTTGGTTTATAGGAGCGTCACCCTGATCTCTGCCTCCGTGGTCACATGGCCTGTCCTGTGTGTGTCTCGGTGTCCTCTCTTCACCTTATAAGGACACTGCCGTTGGATCTGGGGCCCACTTTAATCCAGGATGATCTCAAGATCCGTAACGAATTTCATCTGCAGAGACCCTAATACCAAGCAAGGGCACATTCTGAGGCTTCTGGTGGACATGCATTTTTATGGGACACACTTCTGCGCCCGATGCCAGGAAAACAAGACGAGACAAAGAGCCTGCACCAAACAGCACTGAGACACGGTGCACCCAGGATCAGACAGGCCGGTGCCGGCACCCCTAGCCCCCGATTGTTCCAGAAAGGATTGAGAAGCCCTACAGCGACAAGAAGGGGGAGGGCACAGTGCCCTGAATCCGGTGCAACAGAAATTTAACTGCGTGAGTTTTACTAAGAACTTTTATGAACTTGCATCCATCTGACACCCATTCCAGCGTTCTGTTGACGTCTGCTAAATCTGTCCACACTCGGGGCCGGGAAGAGTCATTCTTGCTTCGTGCATTACACAAGACATCTGTAAATTGGATACTCTTTTCCTCCCTTTAAAAAATAATTTCCCTCAACCGCGATACACAGACAATTTTACTCTGAGGAGTCCCGGCTGCGAGGCTGGAAATGCTGAGTGTGAGTGGGAAAGGCAGATGTGAAATGATCCCCCAGCCACTGAGGTGCTTTCTGGAAAATGCAATCAAATACTTGATAACTTGCTAATAGTATGGTTATTAAACAGTCTGCCTTCATCTTTCCCAGAGCAAGGAAATGTACAAGAATTTGCAACACAATGGAAAATGGGAGATTATGAAAACGGGTCTGTTGTTAGTATTTACAGCACTTTACATTTCTAAAGGGTTCGTGATCGCCTCTGCCCACACCCCCCCCCCCAACTCCCCACAATGCTTCCCTCCAGGGGCTTGAATGCTGACATCAGCCCATTTAAGACCCATCACCCTGCCCATCTTTCTCCAGGAGGGCGGTCCTGGGGGCGGGGGAGGCAGGGACACTTACAGACCCGCCCTCGAGCTGACTCTTACCAGCCAGGTGGCCTGCTGACCCCAGGTGAGCTAGTTACCCCATAAGCCTCTCTTCCCCTGTGATCCAAGTGGGGATGACGTTAGGGCCATCTCCCAAGACTGTTGTGTTTCGGCAGAAGGGCTCAGACGAGGCTCTGACATGGTGCCTCTCGATGAAAGTCAGCAGGGAACTTTGCCGTCGAGGATGGAGAAGGGCAAGTTGTCACCATTGGACTGGAGGGCTCCCTGTGGTATAGAATTGACGTGGAGGGAGGCGGGAGTGGCAGGGATCTTGTGCCAGGAACCCCCTGAAGAAGTGCCAGGGCTCCCATTACCAGTCAGGTGATTGGCTGGGAAATCGCCTCGGATTTGAAAATTCGTTCATTCAGTCATTTGTTCACTCACTCATTCACTCATCCATCAGAGTCCCAGAGTAGACACAGGACAGTAGTGTTCCAGGCACTTTTGTGGTTCAGCTGGTCTAGCCTCCCTTCCCCCAAGCTGAGTTTCCACACACACACCCCCATGGGCAGCATTTTACAGATAAGTAAACTGAGGCACACAGGAGCATGATTATCTGGGAAGGTCTCTTGGCCAGTCCTGGCAAAGTAGGCACTGAACCCTGCCCTCTTGAACTCTGTTTTCTCCACCCAGTTCCACTCCCAATGCCAGCCTCGGTTTCGCCATCCCACAGAGGGAGGATTCCCTTCAGCCTGTGTAAGAAAGTTCTGCACACATCCGCACCCACTAACCTACCATCACCACCTCCCAAAGCACAAACCCATCCCCTAGAAAGGACAGGTACCAGCCAAAGAGTGGCAGATGTCCTCAGGACCACAGCACACAGGCAGCACACAGGGCATCCACAGGAGAAGTAAATGAAAGGGCAGAGCCTCTTTTAGGTGTCTTCCTCTCCCTGGCACTATTCTGAGCCATGGCACTCCCACCTTCCTTTCTCAGTTGGCCCCAGACAAGTTGGTGACTCCACAGCCCTCACTCAAGGCTGGTCTCCCATAGCAGTGACATCAGCGTTTCTCATCTCCATAGCAGCCCTCTGCTCTCACAGAGGAATCCCTGATATGGGTGGAAGTATTACTATCTCTGTTTTACACAGAAAAAGTCTGAAGTTCAGCCAAGTCACTGGCCTTCCTGGCTCAACTCAGACCTGGGTCTGCTGGCTCGTGCCCCCTTTCCTACACACCAGCCGTCACCAAAAGATTCAAATACCACTGAGGGTAATTGGATACCTTCCATTTTGTCTGAGAGGTGCTCTAAAATACACATGGCATCCGAAGGGAACACAGGTACAGAAAGGAGGGATTCTGGACGAGCCTGGTCATGATAGTAGATGATGGAGGAAGTATTATGGGCTCAAGGTTTCCAACGTATAGAGACAAGCAAATTAAAACAAATGGAAATGCATAAATACACACAGTCACTAAGCTTTTTCCCACTGAGAGGATATGGCAGCTCTGACATGTCAGGAGCCATGGGCACACTTCACGCCCAAATCTTGTCTGAACATCATTCTCCACTAATGTGACTCCTTGGAGAAATGGCTGATTTCAGGGCAGGGACAAGGAAAGCTCAAGTCCAGGATGAAATGTCTTGATAGACTATAATATAAAGAGGGGCTCAAAGAATGATGGGGATGGGTCAGAAACACCCAGAAACTACTTGTGCTGCCAGGGACTGAATGTATACTCCCTCCTCAAAAACAAGCCCTAAAATGGTCAACATGTATGAAACAGTGGTTTGAAAGACACTAAACATCAGGCAACAAAAGAGAATGATCCTGAGAGACAGGAAACAATAAAGAGCCCCCATGACTTCCCCAGTTTACTCTTGGAGGGAGTTTCCAGGTCACAATTCTGGGAGGACAGACAGGCAGAGCCCCAGGACTCCCTGAGGGCAAAAGAGAAGAGCAGGGGTTCTGCAGAAGCCAAGGTGGCCAGAGTTCAGTTTGACAGAGTAGCAGAGAGAGCTGTATGGAGAGGGTATTCCAGAGATCTGCCGAGTCCCCTTGATTAGTCACACGAATATGAGCAAACAGTCCAAGGCCAGAGAGAGAGGATTAAAGATAACAGCCCAGTGCACACACACACGACTGGGAGCGGTGCCTGGCCCCCCAACCCCCACCCCACCACCGCCAGACAAAAATCTCGTTATTCGCCAGACACTGGGTTGATACTCAGAAGTCTTACGTCAGTAGTGGAGAACAAATGGCCCTGGACTGAACACTGTTCTAATTCCTACCTGATAGACCTTTAAAAAGCAAGACTGAAAAGGATCAAACTATTTCAAGCAACTTAACTGCATCCCAGAAACAAACAAAAAAAAAGATCAAGAATATTTCTAGGAATCCAGCATCAAACAAGGTAAAATTCATAATGCTTGGCATCCAACCAAAAATTACCAGGTGTGCAAAGGAATAGGAAAATATGACCCAGGATGAAGAAATGATCAATTGAAACCAACCCAAAACTGACATAGATATTAGAATTAGCAGACAAGGACATTAAGCAGTTATTATGACTGCATTCCATATGTTCAAGAAGGTAATTCCATATGTTCATGAAAGATGAGAGACAAAATGTCCCAAATTGAACATTTAGAGGTGAAACCACAAAGCGTGGGATGGAAATACACTGGATCTAATTGGAGGCAAAAGGAAAGGTTAGGGAACTTGAAGACATAGCAATAGAAACTACGTAAATAAAACACAGAGGCAAGGAAGAGTATCTGGGAAATGAACAGAGCAACAGTCAGTTAAGGGACAGCTTCAAGCAGCCTCACATATGTGTTATTTAAGGCCCTGAAGAAGAAGACTGTTGGGGGAGGGAGAACAAAAAATAATTTTTTTTGAAGAAATAGTTCAAATTTGCTGACAACTATAAACTCACACGTCCAGGGAGCTCCATGAACCTAAAGCACACAGACAATGAAGAAAACTACATGAAGTACATCATAATCAATTTACTCAAGACCAGTAACAAATAGAAAAATGTTAAATGCAGCCAGACCAAAGACATGTGACATACAAAGGAACAGAGATTAGTATGATAGCAAATTTCTCTCCACAAAAGATGCGGGCAAGCACTTCCCATCAAAAATGAGACCAAAAGACAGAAAAACAACGTCTTTTAAAGAACTGAAAGAAAAAATCTGCCAATCCAGAATCCTGTGCTCACCCACTATATGATTAACAAAAGGATTTCTGTTCTCACTGTTTGTATTTAACATTTTAGTGGAGATACTAGCTACAGAAATAAGGCAAGTAAAATAAATAAAAGCATCTCAGATTACAAAAGAAGATGTAAGATATCTTCCTTCACAGACATAATTGTCTAATGTGGAAAATTGTATGAAATCTAAACCCCAAATTACCTACTAGTATTAACAAGTAGGTTTAGCAAGATTATAAGATACAAAATCAACACAAAAAAATCAATTGTGTATCTACATATTAATAACAATTACATTGTTAAATTTTAAAAAATAACATTTATAGTAGTAAAAAATATATGAAATACCTAGGAATAAATGACAACAAATTGAAATATATACAAACAGAAAACTATAAATCATTGCAAATTAAAGAAGATGGATAGAGAGAGATATACTATGTTCATTCACTGAAAAACTCAACATTGTTAAGATGTCAGTCTTTCCCAAATTGAACTATATATTCAACACAATAGCAATTGTTTTTAAGAAACAGCCATTTTTTTTAGAAATTGACAAACTGATATAAAATTTCCATGGAAATTCAAAGGATCTAGAACCAACTAAACCAATTTGCAAAACAAGAACAAAGTAGGACAACTAAAAATTCCCAATTTCAAGACTTATGACAAAGCTACAGCAATCAAGACAATATGGTATTGAAAACAAATTAGACAAATAGATCAATGGAACAGAATAGTCTAAAATAAACCCAATGGACCCACACATATGTGGACAACTGATTTTTTATAAATATATAAAGACTACTCAGTGAAGAAGGGGCCATCTTTTTGATAAGTGCTAGAAAAATAAATATGCATATGAAAAGAAATATACTTAAGTTCATACCTGTCACCATATGCAAATATCAATTCAATGTATAAGTGAAAAATATAAAACTTTTTGAAGGAAAAATCCTTTGTGATTTTGAATTAGGCTAAATTTTCTTTGCTATAACATCAAAAGCAAAATCTAAAAAAGAAACGGGGGCTTCTGGGTGGCTCAGTCGGTGAAGCATCCAACTCTTGATTTCAGCTCAGGTCATGATCTCACAGTTCATGGGATTGAGCCCCACAGTGGGCTCTGTGTTGAAAGTGGAGAACCTGCTTGGGATTCTCACTCACTCTCTCTCTCTCTCTGCCCCTACTCTGCTTGCATGCTCTCTCTCTTTCTCTCTCTCAAAATAAATAAATAAACTTAAAAAATGAAATTAAAATTTCTGCTGTTTGAAAATCACTCTTTTTATTTTTATTTTTTAATAGTTTATTGTCAAGTTGGTTTCCATATAACACCCAGTGCTCATCCCCACAAGTGCCCTCCTCCATGCCCATCACCTCCCTTTCCTTCTCCCCCACCCCCATCAGCCCTCAGTTTGTTCTCAGCATTAAATCACTCTTTTTAAAATGTTTGTTTTATTTATCATGAGAGAGACAGAGAAGGAGAGAGCTTGGAGGAGAGACAGAGAGAGAGGAAGAGAGAAAAATCCCAAGCAGGCTCCGCGACATTAACACAGAGCCTGATGCAGGGCTCAAACTCACAAACTGTGAGATTATAAGCAGAGCCAAAATCAAGACTTGGATGCTTAACCAACTGAGCCACCCGAGTGCCCTTGAAAATCACTTTTAAGGGGCGCCTGGGTGGCTCAGTTGGTTGAGCATCTGACCTCGGCTCAGGTCATGATCTCCAAGTTCATGAGTTTGAGCCCCACATCGGGCTCTGCGCTGACAGCTCAGAGCCTGGAACCTGCTTCAGATTCTGTGTCTCCTCTCTCTCCCCTCCCCTGCTCATGCTCCCTCTCTATCTTTCTCTCTCTCTTTCTCAAAACTAAATAAATATTTTTAAAAATTAAAAAAATAAAGAAAATAAAATCACTCTTAAGAGAATGAAAGGGAGGCCACAGAGTTGGAGAAAATATTTGCTATTTGCAACTCAAACATTAGACAAAAGACATATATCCACAATGTATAAAGAATTCTCAAAACTCAAGAAAATGAAGAACCTAATGTAAAAATAATGCTAAAGCTGTCAGCAACAAACATTTCATGGAAAACACATAACACATGGTAACTAAATGCATGAAAGGATTCTCAGCATCATTGTCATCAGAGAAATGCAAATTAAAAACCACGATGAGATACTACTACACAAATACTAGAATGGCTAAACTAAGAAGACTAGCTTTCCCAAGGATGCTGAGGATGCTGTAGAGGAATGGGAACCTCTAGAAACTGGAACTGAAACTATGAAAACAGTTTGTCCATTTCTGAAAATGTTGAACTCATACCAGCCATATGATCCCATCATTCCATCCCTAGGTATTTGCCCAACAGGTAATGCAAGCATGTGTCCATGCAAAGATGTGTATGTGGATATTCACAGCATTTTGTGAATGACAATATTTTGTAATATTAAATTATACTTCAATCAAGACTAAAATAAGTCACAAAGACCAGCTTGAAGTGGCTCCCACTGACTAACATTGGAACGATATCAACATCAAAGCAAATTGTAATAGTGACATAATCTTTTGAACAGCACTGAAACCTCTCAGCCTGCACAATAAGTACACACCAAGTATATGTCATATCTATTATAATGATATGAATTAATGAATTAACTAATAAGGAACAGAAAAATTTCTTTCTTACAGGAAGTTGCCAAATAATGTAGAAAGAATGATGAAATTAGAATTGCCTTTTATCAGCTCACATGGTGTTAAGTAATTCAAGTAAGAAACATCAATGCAACGCTAAAACTAATGGTGAAAGTGAAATGGAGAAATTGTATTCCATATAGTCTCGTAGTATCTCCCCACAGAATGCTTATGAATTACACAAACAAACAAACAGTAACCTTACAGAAAAGAAACCTGGAAAACCCTGTCTTAATTTTAAAAATTGTGACATTGTATTTTCCCAAGAAGCCTCCAGCAATATATCCCATTCCACATGCTCTTTTTTACATGACTTTGACACTTCTCTCATTAAGTGATGAGGTCTATCCCCTCCCTTTGAACATGGATGGGTCTATGTGACTACCTTGACCAACAGAGTGCGATGGACGTGACACCTGAGACAAGGTCATAAAAATGTCATGAGTTTCCACCTTGTTTTCTGAGAACATGCACTCTGGGGAAGTCAGCTGCCATGTCAGGAGTCCAACAACCTTGCAATGGCATGCTCTGGGAAAGCCCAAGCTGGCCGGCATGGAGAGGTCCTAAGATTAGAAAGAGAAAGAAAACTCCCCAGCCACCATCTCCACTGCCACCACCTAAAAGACTACAGATCTGAATGCATCTGAACCTTTTATGAATTCCTAACATACAGAAAGTTTATAAAGTGCCTGTTTTACGCTGCTAAGCAATGGGTGGTTTGTTACGCAGCAATAGCTAACTGGGATGGTGATGAGGGAAATGATGGCAGAAATCACCCTCACATGACACCTGATGGGATGGAGTGAGACACACACAGTATCACATATGTGATACCTAGCCAAAGATACTCAACTGAGATCTAGTCATGAGGAAATATCAGACAATCCCAAATTAACAAACATTCTATAAAGTAATGGCTTGTAATCTTAAAAACATCAAAGTCATGAATATCAAGTAAAATCTGAAGAACTTCCCCCAAAAAGGTGCTAAAGAGATGTCTCAGGAGTCTGGCATGCATGGTCCTGGGTTCTTTCACTATTAAAGGGCATCACTCAGGCAACTGCAGAAACTTGAATAGGATCCGCAAGAGAAGAGGACTGTTCTTGCAACTTTTTTGGTAATTCTGGAATTGTTTCAAAAGAAAAAAGAAAAGAAATGGCCTTCCTTGTGCTAAATTCTGATGAAAGAGCTTGTGTGCACAAGGCTCAGAAAAGAAGGTCATTTCCACTTCATTCAGGCTTTCTTCTCCCAGTCCTGGGGATTCATTGGCCACGAGGCTCCATTTAGACACCTGGACCAAGGAAATGCTATAGCCCCATTAGGAAGCTGACTTGGCCACAGAGGTCACAGGTGAGTAATCAGGGAGGAAGGTATTTGGGGGGAAAGGAGCCTCCCGAGGTCATCATTTTGCATATGGTTGTTAATAATGCAACATTGAGTCTATTAAACAGAGTAAAAGGTAACTTTGGCCTGTGGGAAAAGACCATTATGCAAATTCAGGCAGAAGCAAGCTTTTTAAAATGCACATATTTAACTAAAGCATTCAGAGTTTTGGTCATTAGTTTCTTTTAAAAATGTTCCCAGGAAAGCATTGTTTCCACCAATTGCCATTGTACAGTCCGCTAAAGATTTGGAATCAAATGAACCAGGGCACCAGCTCCATATTGTTGCTTTATCTACTGCGGGGCATTGAGGATGCTGCTTAAAGTCTCCGAGGCCCAGTGTCCTCACCAGTTTTGTTTTGCTTTGTTTTTAAATCCTCTTCAGACCGAATTAATGTTCTGGAATTCTGAGTTAGTGTAGACGCTTTAGGGTGGTGCTGTCCAGAGACTGGTGGTGCTGAAGCTCATTGCTGGCAAAGCCCGGGCATAAAGGTGCCCTCTCTGAAATGCATCTCTGGGATCCACCTGTACCATCCTATCTGTGGGTGGCAGAATGTCTGCTCTGCAGCCATGGAAACAGCTCTCAGAAAAGCAATTAGTGCACAGGTGTGTACTTTAAATCTGCGATATTTTGAATTTATTTATAACTGTAAAAGCAATTAGTCTACATAATGAACTAATCACTTACTGGAATTTGGAGTTCTTTTGGATCTCCATGTAACACACATGTATGGAGCAAAATTTAGTTTTCTAAATGCTTATAATTAAATCAACTCCAATTTCATTGCAATTAGATTGAGCACAACTATCATAGCAGATTTCAAAATTGCCTTGTGAGGTTTATTTTTTTTCCTCCCTCCTACCTGCTGGTTAAAAAAGCAATGTTAAGTGAGACTATACTAAGGTAAACAGTATTTCTTCGGAGAACATTTCAGGGGAACATGTGTTACCCCTATTTTACAAACAAGGATTTATTTCAGAAAGGTTGAGGCTAACTTCAAAAATTATTGAGTACATCGTGTGCACTGGAAAATCTGTAGCATATTGTCTCATGTAATTCATGTCACAACCCAAATGTGTATTATCATACATTTATAGATAAGGAAACTTTGTCCCAGAGAAGCAAGTAAAAGATAACAACAAAAAAAATAGTTACTGGTCACCAAGTGAGTGTCTATTATTCTTTAACATCTGTAACAATCCTAGGCAGGAGAAATTATTTACCTATTTCAGATGAAAACCCAGAAGGTCAGAGATACTAAGTAACTCATCCAGATTTATCCATAATAACTGATAGATCTGGGTTTTAGACCCACATTGACTGAGTCCAAAGCCCACAATCGTCCCAGATTCTCCAGCAAATCCAGGCTTCCCCAGGAAGCTGGCCATTCTGTGTGTTCACTTGATGTTCTCTGACTCCTCTGCCAGGATAGAGCTCCCACAAGTTACCCTACTCCTTGACACAGGGAAGAGTTTATAACTTCCGTGCCACTAGGCCCAGAGGTGAGGCACATACTGTTCCTGCTCCTTGCTTGTTACCCCTGCTTCCAGGCCACTCCCCACCCCTTCTCCATTAAATACCAGTGGATTCCGGGGCGCCTGGGGGGCTCAGTCGGTTGAGCATCTGACTTCGGCTCAGGTCATGATCTCACAGTTTGTGGGTTGGAGCCACGCGTC
>NW_024080636.1:6827108-6857861 GCF_003009895.1 Hyaena hyaena | reverse complement strand
GGAATAGAAACTACCAATACCTAGTAAAACTCTAGTAAAATGGGAAAAAAGAGACTAAGCAAGAAAAAATTATTTCTCAAGAAATCCTATTTTTATCTGACTTTTCAATAAACAGCAGTGTTTTATGGCAACAGAAAATATATTAAGACATTTGAGTTTTCAAGGAAAGAAAATGTAAGCCAAAGATTAAAAAAAATTTTTTTTTAATGTTTTATTTATTTCTGAGAGAGAGAGAGACAGCATGAGCAGGGTAGGGTCAGATAGAGAGCGAGTCACAGACTCTGAAACAGGCTCCAGGCTCTGAGCTGGCAGTCAGCTCAGAGCCCGATGTGGGTCTCGAACCCACAAACTGTGAGATCATGACCTAAGCAAAAGTCGGACACTTAACCGACTAAGCCACCCAGGCGCCCCTGGACCCTAACTTTAGATGGGCTCTTAACACTGCCCACAGATTTCTACCATATTGCCTTGCTCATTCTCTCTCCTACTTTTCCAGACAACTGCTCTTTTCTCCTCAAATCCCCAACACTGGCTCTTAGTCCTCCCTCTCATTGGATGGCTTCACTTTGTATCTCACTGAGAAGCCCAGAGGCACTCAGAAAAGACCTGCCACAAGACACAAGACCTGCCCCCATATGTGTACACTTCCTTTATTCATGTGGTTAGGCTTCTCCCTTATCTCCTATTCCTGTGCGTGACTGCTCCTTGACCTTGGCTATGGTAATGTCTCCACCCACCCACTGGACTCCATACACCCCGACCCAAGTTTTTCGTTCTTACTCTTGGATCACCATTTTTCCTTGACCTCCTGAGGGGTAGGTCATTTCCATCAGCACACAAACATGCCACTACTTCTCCCACTTAGACAAGTTTCTCTTGACTCCACTTCCCTCCAGCCTCAGTCCCTTTACAGTATAACATGGGAAGAGCATCTCTTCTTGCTATACTTTCCCTTCTCCCACTTTCTCTGTTGAACACTCTCCCAGCAAGGCTTGGCTACTCCCAATACTGCAACACAATGATCCTTACCAAAGTCTCCAGTGACCTCCATGTGGATCCACCCAAGGGGCAATTTTCAGTCCCTGTGGACCTGTTTCCCAACAGCATCTCCAGCGTTGATCCCTCATGCTTCCTTCCTGCATTTTCCTTCCTTGGCTCCCAAGAGTTCACTATCACCTCATTTCCCTCCCTTTCTCTAGCCACCGCTACTCCTTTGCTGCTTCCCCGCATCCCTCTGAACTCTCAGTGCTGGGATTCCCAGGCTTCAGTCTTTTGCTGCTCTGACTACACTCAGTACTTGGGTGATCTTGGCTAGTCCTGTGGCTTTACCTCCATCTACATGCTCATGTGTCGAAATTCATTTGTTTAGCTTTGTGTATCCAGCTGCCCACTTTCAACACCATAATTCCGCATGCCCAGGGTAGCTGGTCCAAATCCCAACATCCACCACCCTCAGCTCTGCTTCTCTTGTGGGTTCTCCCACCTCCATTCTTCCAGTCTGTCGCGATGAAACACTTGAACACACCCTTTACTCCTCTCCATCTTTCAAGCTCCATTATTAAATCCATCACCCAATCCTGCTGACTCTCATTTCAACACAAAATGCAAAGAATCCACGCAATGCTCACCACTCCCCTATCATGGTCACGCTGGCCCAAGCCACAACCATCTCTTGCCGGGATTTTTGCAATGCCCTTCTGGAAGGCACCCTTTAATTCATGTTTATCCACAATCAGAGTGTTTCTTTAAAGAGGTTAAGTTATATGGCATCATCCTTATGCTCAAAGCCAACAATGGTTTCAAAAGCACTTGGTATGAACTCCAAACTCCTTGCCTGGCCTCAAAATGCCCTATGTGGCCCTTCACCACCTGTCCTAGGTCAGCAACTCCTCCTTTCCCTCTCCCATGCTGAGTTCAGTCACACTGACCTCCTTGGTGTGTCTCAAACCCACAGGCACACTACCAGCTTAGGACCTTTGCACTCACTGCTCCCTCTGCCTGGAACACTTCTCCCCTCAGATGCCCCAGCCTCACTCTCTTACTTCCTTGAAGTCTTCACTCACAGAGGCTGTCCCAGCCACCTGCCTGAGAATCACCCAACTCCTGTCCCACTCCCTCTCTTTACCTTTCTCTTCAATATATCTCAACCTCCTTCTAGAGATTTTACTCCTTTACTAGACTGTACACTTCATGAGGCCAGGGACTTGTGTCTGTTTTCTCCGTAGCTCAGCTCCGATGTCTAGCACACAGTAGGTCCTCCACAAGTGTCGAATGAATAAGTCCCCCTGTGTGTCTACATCACTAGCCCCATCTTGTAACTGGCTTAGAGCATTTATCTTATGTTATTGAAACCACTGTCACCCATGTGTCATTCATCTTTGCATCCCGTCGGCCAGGTGACCAGGCAGAGGAAGGATCCAGCAAGTATCTGTTAAATGAATGACCACAACAGACCAGCGCCCAAGATGTTGATTTCTTGTACTTCTCGGTGTTTATGTCTGGTATGTGGGAATGTGTCTCCACATCGGTATAAAGCGTGTGATCGAGAACCCACTCGCCTCCCGCTGCCATCCTACCCCCACCCCTCTTCCCCTTCTCAGCACCCGCACACGGGGGTCTCACCCCCCAGGATATTCTCTCCCATCATCCCCCAATACAGCCTTCTCTCTTGTGATCACAATGCCTCCTGGACATGATGAACACTGGAGTTCTGATGTTTCTTTTTCAGACACGTCACCCATAACTCTTCCTCCCTTCAAGTAGCTCTTGGCATCTCATGATACGCAGAATCCTTAAGCTGCTCTGCGTAGTCCCACATGTATCTAGGGGCTCCAACATGTTGGACCAAATTCACCATTCAAGTGGTGACATCCTGCCCGGGATTGTCATCAGCACATGCAAAGGAGACATGCTGTAGAGGCACATAGAGCCTGCAAGGTGCAGAGGAAAAGACAGCTCTCCACCGAACCCACGGGAACCTAGGCCGACTGCAGGGGCAGGACATCAGTGCAGGCATTATCATCATGAAGACGTCCGACTGCAGACCTTCTCAAACAAGGGGGAAGGCAGACAAGACAGGAAACATTTAAGATTCTCTATCTTTAATCTAGGTGCCCTGGATTCCAGCATTTCCATCTTCATCTTCAACAGATGTTGGTATTGATAAGGAAAGTGATAAAAAGGTATTGTAATAGTTGACACTTGTATAACTTTTTTTCACTGTCAAAGCAATTGTGCATTCATTGTCCCACTGACGTGTCATAACACACCTGTGGGACAGGCCCTGGTTCTTATTCTCATCACACAGAGGCCCTGGGGGATCTGCCCCAAACCTCCCGATGAGCAGCTCAAAAGCTGGGATTAGAATCCCAGATTCCTGGGGCGCCTGGGTGGCTCAGTCAGTTGGGCATCCAACTTCAGCTCAGGTTATGATCTCATGGTTCCTGGGTTCAAGCCTCACATTGGGCTCTATGCTGACAGCTCAGAGCCTGGGGCTTGTTTCAGATTCCGTGTCTCCCTCTCTCTCTGCCTCTTCCCCGCTCATGCTCTGTCTCTCAAAAATGAATAAACATTAAAAAATTTTAAGGAAAAAAAAAAGAATCCCGGGTTCCTGGCACCAGCCAGTGCCCCTTTCCCTGCCGGCTGCTCAGGACATATCTCCATCCTGCACCCTCTGGAAAAAGGGGGTGCCGAGTCCATCCTCAAGAACCACTCACTGCCCTGTGCCACAGCTGCGGGCCAACATGCAGTTCCTTACGCTGATCCCCTTGTTTTTATAAGTTACTCCATGAGGAGGCAAGGTTCGATAAATGCTGTGCTTTGAGGCAATGTAGCTGATTTTTCTTCCCCCTGGCACTCGGTCTTGCCGCTTGCCCTGTGAGCTCTCTAAACGGCTTTACTGCTTCATAATCACCCTGCACCGCACTCTACACTCACCTTGTTATTTAAACTCCAATAAAAGGTAAGATAAAAAAGTTAATGGTCTAAAACTTGCCTTTTCTGAACAACCTGAGAAGACATTTTACTCATAAATGTAAGTGAGGAAACGGGACTCCGTTTCTGCAGTTATGAGACAAATAAATATCTTCCCGAGGCCCCGCAGCTGTGGTGCGGACAGCCCGCCCAGCACTGCCTTGTGCTCACGGCCCTGGTGAGATGCCCTGATCGCCAGGACTCCACAGTCATTCGCACCCCGGGAGGCTGATCCTCAGGCAGAGAGGCTGACATCGTGAGGGAGGCAGTGGCTCTGGCGACTCACCTCCTGCCCCAGAGAGCAGGGCACCACAACCCCAACCAGGCCCTGGGGATGGAGTCTGACACAGCTCCCGCCCTCCGGGACCCCACAGCGGGGGACATGGGTAGACTGAAGATACAGCACAGCCAGCTGCCACTGAGGAAAGACAGGCTGTCCTGGGGCTCGGAGACGGATGCTCGGTCCAGCCTGGGCATTCACAGGAGGCTTCCTGGAGGAGATTGGATTTACTCGTGAATCATGGATAGGATTTCCCAGGCCCAGGGGAGAGTCTGAGCAAGACCAGGTGAAGCAGGAACGTTCAGCGGGTCAGAGCCCCTGAGCCGCCATGGCTGATGCAGGAGCACCTCGAAAGCTGATAGGAGCACGGAGGCTTCTCCACTCCTCACCGCACACGTGGGGAACAGGTGTGGGGTGGCCCCGAGCAAGGAAAGCCACTCTGATCAGAAAGCCACATGCTCCCTCCCACCTGTCTCCCAACAAGCGGAATGGATGCCAACAGGAAAGGGGGGGGTGGCTCCTTCCTCCTCACACAGGCTCCCCCAGCACAGCAACTCCTGCTGCCGAGTCGCAGAGCTGGGCTTGTGCAGGGGAGGGGGGAGGAGCAGGGCTGTTCCGAAGCAGGTGAGAGCCTGCGTGCCTCCAAAGGGAAGGCCTGGGCTCCGCCTTCATCCTCTGCAGCACCCGTGCCATTCTGAGCACGCCTTCCTCTGTCGCAGGGCCGGGCTGGGCATCTCACACCCACTGTGTGCTCAGTACACACCTGGACAATGAATCAGGGTGCAACTCAAACCCATTGTGTGCTCAGTACATGCCTGGACGATGAATCAGGGTGCAACTCACACCCACTGTGTGCTCAGTACACGCCTGGACGATGAATCAGGGTGCTGAGAGGGGGCAATGAGCTTGCGTAGCAGCTGGAAGGTCAGAGTCTAGTCTAAGAAAACCTGCAAGTGTATTTAATAACTATGCCGCTTCAGACCTTGAACAAGCCCGTGGGGGTCTCCCAGAGTGGACTCTGCCCTCCAGGGGACCTCAGCCTACAGAGAGGACAGACCCAGAACACGAGGGATTGTGAGAGACTCGGATGTGCCCCCAGGCACTCACTGCTAGGCTTGGATGGAGTCGAGGCAGCACGGCGGCTCCAAGCACCCCTGGCTCAGGAAGAGCCCCAGCCCCAACCAACCCTTCTTGGCATCCACGAATGTGATGGTTAACTGTGTGCGTGTGTGTGTCAGCTGGGCTGAGCCAGGTATCTGGTCAGACACTTAGATGCATCTGTGAAGGTGGGTTTGTCTGAAGTCAACATCTGAGTTGGTGGATGCTGAGCAAAGCAGATGGCCCAGATGGCCTCTGTAACACGGGCGGGCTTCACCCAGTCAGCTGAAGGGCTACGCAGGACAAAGAACGACCTCTCCCAAGTAAGAAGGAACCCTCCCAGCAGACAGCCGACGGGCTAGGGCTGCAGTATTGGCTCTTCCCCGGGTCTCCAGCCTGCACCCTCTGCAGCGTTTGGATTCGCTAGCTTCCATAAGCGCATGTGCCAGACCCTTGGAATAAATCTCTCCTTCCCCCCCATCTCTCTCTCTAAGAAAACCTGCAAGGACATGTAACGTATGTATGGATATATACATACACACACTATTGGGTCTGTTCACCTGGAGAACATCCCCGGCTTCTCCCGCTGCCCCTCCCCAGCTGTCTCCCTGGAGATGCAGCTCCTGTCCGTGTGTAGCAGTCCTTACTCTGGATTAGGGGCCACTGCCAGGGTCCCACCACAATGTGCCTGGATATGGCTCTTCTAGAGCCTTTGTGGACCCCTATGGGTCTGCCATGTTTTCCAAGTGTTCTCTGTCCTCCCTGGGACCGTGTGATCTTCAGCGTGTCCCTCGTGGGGAGGTCTTCCACCCTGTCCCGCCGACCACGTGACTTGCTTTAGCCACTCAAGTGAGCAGGAAGCTTTAAGGGCATGGAATGCCTTCCTCAGCTCTGCCGCTCTTTCCCTTCAGTTTTAAGAATGGAAAATCCAGATGAATTGCTCCTCCTCCTAACTGGCTTTCAGAATAATGAAGACACATGACGCAGAGACACAGACAATCCACAGCCAACGTATACCATGAAATAAACCCCATTTGGGGTGTGTCGTTGCCATGGCACAACTCAGCGGGAGCTGCGTAGGGCAGGCCCCGTCCCCCCCACCCCTGCACAACCTGATGTCCCACCCTGCACACCCCATCCTCACACACAATGGGCCCAACTGGACCTGTCAACCATCAGGCTTTGTACCACCAGTGTAGACATAAGTGACTTCTGTGCCCTCTAAGGGTATCAGTCAGCAAAGGCAAATGGAGCAGGATGGAGAAGGGCACCTGTGTGGATGTCAGGGACTTCCTAGGACCACCGGACGCAGAGTACGAGTCCCTGCAGCAGAAAGGCAATCAAGGCCTGTGGGCATTCAGAACGCGGGAGGGAGCCACCCTCAGACTTGCTGGCTCATTCGACTACCCAGAAGCCCAACCAGCAACCAATAAACTGAATTTAATGAAACCGAGTCAAGAGTCCCCGTGTCTGAGCCCTAACGCACTGAAACCAATTTCCCCCCTGCCTGAAAAGAGCAGGTTGGAAATGTCTGAAGAACCCTTTCACGGTCTCACACAAGTGCCACCTCAGTGGTAGAGGACCAGCGTGATGTGGCTGCGCCTCGTGGAGCCACGTGCAACAATGAGAAGAAACAAATGATTGCGTCCAGCACGGACAGGTCTTTACAGCACATCGTCAGGTGGGGAGGCAGGGATGGACAGACAGATGGCGTTGGCAGCACCACGCCCACCCGCGCACACTTAGAGTCATCCGTGGACACTAAACATTTTGCAGAGATTTGACCATGTGCTGAAACACACACCAAATCTCTTAGGGCTCGTGCTAATGAGGCTCGGAGCCAGAACCGGGGTGGAGACAGAGGGGGGCGGAGAATCACAGCAATAAAACAAGAGAAGGGAAACACAATCATAATGAATATATAAAATGAACAACCCTTCTCATAACAACTAAACATGCCCAATAAAATATTACTCCAAAAATGGCTTTTGAAATGCCTTGCTGAGTGGGCAGGAAAGGACAATCCCTCAGAGACCAAACAATGCGTGAAACAGGATTGCTGGAGCCCGGAGCCCCGGGACATCCACTGGCCACCAGAGATCACGGTCTTCCAGTCTGATGGCTGCACAGGCTTGGCATTCCGGGGACAAGGGGAGGCCAGCCCACGGGAGGGGGTCTCCTGAGGGAGCCCCACACAAAGCTGGACTTCCAAGGGCAGCGCCTCCATATGACAGTGACCCAGAAAGACCTCAAAAAAAGAGAGTAAGAATCCTGCCTTGGCTCAAATAGGGTGCTGAATGCATGGAAAATGAAAATCTGCCCTGGTCATTTGGAACCCCAAGCAAGTCCCCATGTGCTTTCGCAGCCTGAATTCACTATATATATATATATATATATATCCCCTATTCTGAGCTGGTAACAACCCAAACTTCCAAACAGAATTGAATACAAATTCTCTTCAACAGAATTCACTTTCACATAATTCACATAACATAGAAAGTTATGATAAAAATGAGCCATGGTCAAAAACCACAAAATAAACACCAAGGCAGGTGGCGTACGTGAGCGATCACAGAAATAGTAGCATCATGTCACAGAGACATCAATTCTCATATTCACATGAGCTGGGATAAAAAAGCAAGCATGTGAAATATGCTTTAAGAAGGAACATTTTTAAATATGCATGCAGTTCAAGAGACTATAAGAGTGTGGATTTGGAAGCAGAAGTCCTAGAATGAAAAAATAAAAGATGTGATAATTGAAATAAAAAAACTCAATGGACAGGTTATAGCAGATTATACATGGCTGATGAAACTATTACTGAACTGGAAGATTGATGTAGCACAGACACAGGTGGGTGTGCCGGACGTAAAACAGGGGTTAAGAAGAAAAGAGCGTGGACAGAGCACAGCTCGTTAGAATACTAGAAGAAGTTAAATACCGGGGGGTGGTGGAGAAGAATCTTCAGAAGCAGAAGAAAAGCACCAGTCCCCATAACTGGGCAATCTAACAGAACACAATGAGAATGAATTCCTTTAAAAGAAAGTCACAATCGATTATATCATAGTTAAACTACAAAACAAGCAAGGTGAATATCAGACAAAGAGAAATATTAAAAGCATGAAGAAAGAAAACAAGCATCACCTACAAAGTGACGACAATCACACAGAGGACTGATTTCTCAACAGCAACAGAAGACACCCAGAGAAAGGGCAATAATATCTTCAGTGTGTTTCATGGAAAAGAAAAGAGCCAAGCACTCAGAAAATTCTATTTGAACAATGAAGGCAAAAGAAAGGCATTTTCAGTTATTAAAGCAACTGAGGATGATTTGTTACCAGTTGACCTTACAACTGAACATTGTAAAGAATCTGCTTTCGACAGAAGTAAAAACACATCCAGACGACATTGGGAGATACCAGAAGATATGATGAGAGCCAGACTCGGAAATACGCAGACAAACACAGAGAGAAGCTGCGTGAAATCTGAATAACAGCAAAGTCACCAAGAGAACCCAACTTGGGGGGGTGGGGAGCTTTAAAAATATGTAACATTTAAAAATTGTTAACATGAACCAAATAGTACTTAAGTAGAGAAGAGAATTCTGGGAGTTAATGTATTTCAAGACCCTGCATGACAGGAGGGCAAATATTTGACCTCTGTTGTGCTTTGCTGGGTGTACATGTAAAGGTTTCTAGGGTAACAACCAAAACAGATCAATAAGAGTGCAATACCTCTGAAGTGGCAGTGGGAGAACTGGAGTGAATAAAACCAATGTAATCGATACGTTGAGAGGGAAACAGAGAAGGTAGGAGAAGCAGAAAGGAAAAAAAAAAAAAGGAAAAGAACCAAAATCGATGAGAAATCACAATAAATATAAACAGTCCAAGCTCATTATTTAGAAGACAAAGATGGCT
Organism: Hyaena hyaena; assembly: GCF_003009895.1. Lineage (NCBI taxonomy): Eukaryota > Metazoa > Chordata > Mammalia > Carnivora > Hyaenidae > Hyaena > Hyaena hyaena. The sequence continues at coordinate 6,848,594 of NW_024080636.1, read as the reverse complement.
GAACTGGATTTTAAATAATGGATCAATGCCCAATATGCTGTTTACCAGAAACCTTGTAAACCTTCAGAATGCAGAAAAGATCAGAGAAAAGGCTGGGAAAATATCAGCTAAATATTAATCAAAAGAAAACTGGAATAGAGACTATGTATGTAAGTACATGCGTATATTACATGCCTATATATATTACATGCATATGCATATTACATATACATGTATCACATGCATGCATGTATTACATACATATATTGCATGCATAGATATGTATATTTCATGCATGCATATATTATATGAATAGGCATATTACATTCATACAAATATATGAATACATATATCACATGCACATATATTGCATGAATACATATGTTACATGTGTGCACATATTGCACATGTATGCATACTGCGTATACACATATTACATACATGCACATATTGCACATATATGTATATTACATACATATACTGCATGCATGCACATTTTATATGAATATGTATCTTACATGAATACATACACTACTTGCATATGTGCATTACATACATAACACACATCACATGTGTACATACATTACATCCATGTGTCGCACGAATACATACATGTATGACATGTGTGTATTACATGCATACATGCATTACACACATGCATGCATTACATTGAGTGTGTTACGTGCACATATCACATGCATGCACACATGTATTACATGCATACATATATTACATGAATACACACATCACATGCATACATACGTTACATGATACATATATTACACGTATATGTACATTACATGCATACATTGCATGCATGTGCATTACGTATAATATATACATGCATGTAATACATGCACACATTATGCGCACACATCTATTACATACATACACATATATATGGGTTTTTTTGTGGATGACATTGTTTTATTTTTTTAATAGTTTATTGTTAAGTTGGTTTCCATATAACACCCAGTGCTCATCCCCACAACATAAATTTTTTTCAAAAATTTAGAATCTAAGGCAAAATGTATAGAGATAACGAAGCTCACTGTAAAGTGACAAAAATTAAACACGCTGGGATATATAACGATTCTAAACAGGGATCAGCCTAATCACCTGATTCCCATATTGACAGACACATATGCTCTCAAAGAAGAAAATTCTGTTGTATCTCATGCAGCTATTGATAGATGAAACAGATAAAAACCAGTAAATATGCTAAATATTTGGATAATACGCTCGATGCACTTGTTCTAACATAAAAATAAAAACAACTGGGGAACACACATTACCGTCAGGCACACTTGGAACATTCACAACAGCGAGCAGGTGCTGGACCAGAAGGCAGTCCTAGCAGGTTTCAGAGGTTTGAGATCGTACAGGCCAATCTTTCACAGAGGAACTTCATTATATTAGAAATAGCACAAATATTAGAGAGGCAACATACATTTGGAAAAATAAAACCTACTGAAACCACACTTTTAAATTACTCATGGATAAGAGGAGAAGAGTGTAATGGACATAATACATTTCAAACAACAAAATTTCGAGGCTGGTGGGACGCAGCCAAATCAGCGCATAAAAGGAAACGCGCAGCCCCACTGGCTCGCGTTAGAACGGAAGAGAGGCTGGGCATTCGCGGGACGTGCAGCCGACCTTCAAAGCTGGAAAGAGGGCCACCGACGACATCAAAGCAAAACGAAGAAAGGCACTAAGTTTCGAGAAGACGTGGAGTAAATGGAGAGAAAGTAAGCACACAGTAGACGAGACGAGCTAGCTCTGGCCGCACGCGACGGCACAACCGGAGGAGACGGAGCGAGGAGAGGCGATGAGGCTGTGAGTAGGTGGGGTCGGTGGGGGGGGGGCCTCGGTCCGACAGGAAGGGGCACCTGCTCCCAACGTCTGACCTCAGTGACACCTCCTGGACAGCAGTCCTAGAAAGTGCCACCACCTGCCTGTGCCCGTCCTTCGTTTCTCTGACATAATCAGGAGGCGCCCACAGATATGATCATAACCCCTGTGCTATCATCCCAACACTTGCGTCCCTCACATGCCGGGCATGGAATCCTTGTCTGCCTCCCTCTAGGAGGACGTAAGTGTCCAGGGCCGTGGGCATTGTCACCTCTGCTCGCTGCCAGACCCAGAGCCGGACTCGGACCACCTAGAAGGCCCTCGGCCGGAGTCTGGGGTGAACGGACCAGCTGCCGGCACGCAGACGCCGGACCGGCAAGACCGTGGGGCCAGGCGAGCCGGCGCGGTCTGCGGGAGGAAGCTCGAGTGGCCCCTAACCACGCCAGGTGCTCACCTCTAGGAATCACGACGTGAGCGACAGCCTCTCGAGAGCCATTTCGCCCCCGCTGGGTGGGCCAAGGCCCCTCTTCAGTCAGCACGCCCACGCTGAGCAGCCACTGGGCTCCACCTGGCAGAGCTGGAGGCTTGAGTGCTGGTTATGCCTCCTTCCCGCTCCCGCTCCCGCCCCAAGGCCGTCTCTCGTCGTCTCTGCCCTGTTCTGCGTGGCTTCTGGCAATGTCTACGCCAGCCAGGGTGCGTCGCCCCCTGCCCGAGGGACTCAGCCGGGCTCAGCCAGTGGGGGTCCTGGCAGGAGGTCTGGGAGTAGAAGGAGAGAGATGGGGTGCTGGCCCCCCACCTGTCTTCCTCCCCCCCCCCCGCCCTGGCACCACGTTTCTCCACCTCCCACAGTGTCGAGTAGGAAAAATCCAGCCACGCAGCACGCAGCCACCCTATACCTTCCCAAAGCACGCGGGACGACACAAAGCATCATTTATATAGTACAAACCAACAAAGGAATGATTAACACCTAATTCAAAATAATGGTCACGCCCGCTACAGAGACAGGAAAAGGGAGCGGGTGACAAACGACATCAGAACTCCCTGGTCATCCATTCGGGTGGCGTTTATTCTTTATACGTTCCTCACAGACTCCCTGCGTCTCTCGTATGTATTTATTATTCAATAAAAACTAATTCTAAGATGACAATCGAGGTTCTTCCAGAACAAAAATTCTATGACTTAAATGGCCATCACGCTGAAGTGAAAAAAATATGCCCACTTATGTTTTGGTGGCAATTACAAATAGCAAACGGAAAACAAACTCCAGGTTAAAACGTTTCTTAATGGTTATGTTCAGCACAGTAACATTTATTAAGAAAAATTAATCTAGTATGTTGCAAATTTTTAAACACTGTCTCATGAATGATTATATATTTAAATACCTGATAAAGGCATTAAATCTTTTTATTTTTTTATTCTTTTTTTTTTTTTTTTTTTAGAGAGAGAGTGAGCGCAAGCGGTGAAGAGGGGAAGAGGGAGGAGAGAGAGAATCTCAAGCCGGCTCCATGCTCAGCACAGAGCCCAGCTCAGGGCTGGATTCCAGGGCCCTGGGATCATGACCAGAGCCGAAATCAAGAGTTTGATGCACAAACCCAATGAGCCACCCAAGTGCACCTATTTTTCTTTCTTCCTTTCTTCCTTTCTTCCTTTCTTCCTTTCTTTCTTTCTTTCTTCTTTCTTTTCTTTCCTTCTTTCCTTCTTCCTTCCTTCCTTCCTTCCTTCTTCTTTCTTTCTCTCTTTCTCTCTTTCTCTCTTTCCTTCTCTCTTTCTCTCTTTCCTTCTCTCTTTCTCTCTTTCTTTCTCTTTCTTTCTTCTTTCTTTCTCTCTCCTCTCTCTCTCTCTCTTTCTCTCGAAAGGAAGGTCCTTCTATTTCATGTCAGGAAGTAGAAAATGTGAAGTAAGGAAGGAAAAAGGAAGAGAAGAATCAAAAAGGAATTTGGGGGGGCTGGGACTTGCGCCTGGTGGTGGGGCTCCCCAGTGGAGCCCCGAGGGTAAGCAGGGGGCAAGCACGGACACAGAGATCCGGCGCAGAGGGGCCGCCGCCCACCCGGGGAAGCCTTGCCCGCGGAGGGAAGCATAAATCGTTAGTATTTGCCGAAGTTACGACCTCGGGGCTCACCTTCCAAAGAACAGAAGTGACGAGCACGTGCGCCCGGGTTTGCATCCGGAGCCTTTGAGTTACGAGCCGTGTCTCCTGCACAAGGCTTATTTTTGTTCAACGCACTCCAGGTAAAAGTTAATTTAAACTCTCCGCACCTGTTTCCTCCCGGGAGTGGGCGTGACCACGCACCTGCCCGCGGGTCGTGCGGGTCGGTGAGATCACGCATGCGTCGCTCGGGGCCTGGGGCGTGGTAGGGGTCCCGCAATATCTCCTCTTTTTACAAACGCGGTGCTGGGTGGATCCGAGCTCGTGCGTGTCACGGAAGGCGTCTGAGTCTTGGGGACAAGGTCCCTTAGGGATCTGAGAGCTCACCTGTGGGTCCTAGACAGGCCCCTCCGGCCAGGACAGGCACCCCGGGGGGCTGCGGGCTCCAGCTTGGCTCACATAGACAGACTCCCTGGTTTCCGAGTCAGGAAACCCCAGAACTGCTCAAGTCCCTCTTGTTCCTCTGTACTCGGTTCACTGGTGTCCCCCTCCCCACAAAAGATACATTGAAATCCTAGCCCCCAGGACCCCCGAAGGCGACCTTCCTTGGAAATAGGCCGTTGGCAATGTAACTGAAGAGCCTAAGTAACGTCATCTCGAGATTAAGGCCTCCATTAAGAGCAACCTCGGGCTGCACGTAGCCCCTGTTCCAGAAAAGGCCTCAGATTGTTCAAGGCTAAAGCTACCCTCGGGCCTCTCTCAGATCAGCTAAACATTCCTGTGGTCTGAGTCAGGGCTGGGAACTGCAGACAAATTAACCAATTATTCACCACTTGCCTAAACCCTACGTAGGCCCTTTGAGCGCACCTCACAATTAGTCATTTTCAAAAGATACTCAAAGGTCATGACTGGGTCCCCGCCAAAAGTAACGGACGCCTCACAGATACTGAATAGTCAAAACTATTACCTTACCTTACTATTACCTTGGGTGCTGTACAATTATAATTGGAGCTTATGTAATGATGTCACACGTACAATGTGTGCACTGTAACAGCCCCGTCCCTCACCCCATAAAAACCCTGCTCACTATTATTCGGGGCTTCACCTTGCTGCCATGACACCGGTAGGCGGGTGAGCCCCGGCTCGAGCTTGTAATAAAGACCCTCATGTACTTGCATCGGTGTCGGCTCCTTGGTGGTCTCTGGGGACTCGCGAATCAGGCACAACATAACCAGCGGGGATGGGGCCATACTGGGGTGAGCAGGAGGGGGGTGCGCGGGAGGTGGCCTCGGGAAGGTGGCGGCAGAGACCTGTGGGCCCAGGAGCGGCCAGCGCCGGAGGCAGGGAGCCGCCAGGGAGGGTCCTTCAGCTCCACTTCCAGAGGGGCCTCAGCCTCTCTGTTTGTGCTGCTTTGTTACTCCGGCCACAGAAAACCAAAACACCTGCTGCCCCGGTTCACACCCCCTTCTGAGAACGTCCTCCCCGCCTGCAGGCACCCCTGCATGGGGCCCCAGCCTACCCTCTATTTCCTGTACACCCCACTGGACGGAGTCCCCAGGAGGAGAGGCGAGAGGTCCCGGCCGCCTCAGAAACCCCACAGCCATGCACCGGACAGAAGGGAGTGAACGAGCCATGCGGATTCCAGCAAGAGCGTCCCCTCAGCTCCCCCCCATCGTGGACCTCTGTGCTCCCCGCTCCTCCAGGCCTGTCTCAGAGCCCCCCGTCCCTGCCCAGAGCTCTGTCACTCAGCCTTAGATGAACAGGGCCCTCGGGCCTCGCTCTGCAATTTACCAGGAACTCGAGTGATTCAAAATGAGAAAGGAATTCGCCGGGCTCCCCTGCTTGCTCGCCACTTGACTGATTCTCCATGCTTCTCCCACAAATTGAGGACTGTGCTTTCCAGCCTCCTTGATGAAGGACGCACTGCGCCCAGCCTTGCTCTGCTCCCCAGCCACCTCCAGGAGCGGCCCGTCTCAGGGGGGACAGCTCCCCGAGACACCGCGTCTCATCCGCGGTGTCACGGCCCAGCCGCTCCGGCTGACAGTGTGTGCTCAGCCCTCGCCCCCCTTCTTTCTGCCAACCCCAGGAGCTGTTGCAGCTCCCTGTTTCTGCTTAATTTTGAAATGCAGTTCATGTCAAAATCTGTGTGCATATAAATGACTCCATGTTGTTGCAATCTGGTGCTGTGGGCTGTGGGGTAATTTAACAACATCTGGAAACGGCTCCCTGAGTTCCCAGGGCCCAGTTCCTGCAGATGCAGAATTTCCCGTCACCAGGAGGAGAGGAGGGCCCGGCGGTCCCCTCTCGTCTCCTGGCTCTGTCCTCTGCCACTGCTGGGGACTGGGGGTACCGAGAGTGCACGTGACCCACTCGACCTGGGCTTCCGACCCAAGCAAGGGTCTACCCACAGCCCCCCGCAGGGCACGCCTCCCACACTGTGGCAGGGAGTCCGCCATCCTGTTCCAGAAGCTTCCTTTACGGGAAGTCGATTCCACTTGTGATCTCCCTTTTGGGTCTTCCTGGACATTCAGTGGCCCAACAGAATTTCTGTGTGGTGGGCTGTCCTGCACCCACACTGTCCTGGACACACGTGCCACGTGTGGCCACTGAGCACCTGCAGTGTGGCTCGAGTAACTGAAAAATGGAATTTTTTTGGTATTTTGTTTCCTTCTGATGAGTTTAAATTTGAATGTGGGTGGCCCCACGTGGCTCATGGCTTGTGTATTGGACAGTTACAGCCCAGAGCGTTTCTGCTTGGGACCTGGGCCAAAAAGGGATAAATTGAGCTAAAGGCTCTCTCGCTACTTCAAAAACTAATAAAGAACAAATCCCAACAAGAAAAAATGTTTTGCAAGACAAACTCAAGACAAGAAAGAAAACTGATGCACAAGAAAACGCAACACGAGAGCGTTAGCACGTGGCCAAGGGTAGAGGGGCCCGTGTGGAAACGTGGGGCTGGGATTTCAAGGACACGTGAGGCGTGGCTGCCGAGGCGGAGCTCATGTCCCCCATCTCCCCTCTGAGCTGCGTTCTGGGTCTGCTGTGCTCATTGGAACCTTCCGGCATACACGCTCTCTATGGAGCTGTGTCATACCTTTCATATAAAATATCTGTTAAGAGATTTTGTAAAGATTATTATTTGTCTAGATTTTCCAATGTTACAATTCCAACCATTTTTAAAAAAAATCTTTCGTGATGTCCTTTTATTTTTATTAATGCCCTCTTGTCATTTTACGAATTCTGTCTTTTTATCTCTTTGGCCATTTTTTGACCGTGCTCATGCGAAAGCCATGTTAGGATGTTCTGTCATCTCCATTTCCTCAGGGATAAATTCTCCAACGTTCACGGCCGGCTGCCCCTCTCCATGGTGGGTTCCCTGTGCCCTGTGCCTGGTTCGACCAGCTTGCCCCCCGCCAGTTCTCACCCATGGTAGTTCTCCTGGGTCCTGGAAGCTGGATAGTATTTAGGAGCCTGTCATGAGTTCACAGCTCCAGTGTTCAGCCTGGACCTGAAGCCACCATCCCAGGGTTTTGCGTGGTGGTGCTGTGTGGATTCAGACTCCAGCAGAGCCTGGCGCGGGCGGTCACTCCCGGGACACGAGTTTCCAGCTAAGGCAGCTGGTTCCTGGTCTTTCTCTGGGCCGCCTGTGGCTGTTCTATTTCCTCTCCTAAACCAGGAGGTCCTTCCCTGCCCTAAGCTTTTCGCAGGGAGCCCAGACTGGATCCCTTCTAAATACTAGCTCCTCAAGCCTTCACTCCAGACCCAAAAAGAGGGATGAACACCCCAGTACCCCAGGCACCTGCTGCTGTTACATCCTCAGACTTTTTAAAAAGAATAAGTGTTTTATTTATTAAATAAATAAACAGCAACTATTTATTTGCTTATATTTTAACACGTTTGTTGTGTTTGGACAAGAAAGGAGTTCCCTGCATGCCTCATTTCACTGTTTTTCCGATTTACTTCCATCTAGTGTTATTATCTATTTATTTAACAGTGAGATTCAGTGACTGAAACCACGCTTTTCTCCTTGTTTACAAATCTGTAATTTGGGGGCCACGTGGGTGGCTCAGTTGGTGAAGCATCAGACTTCAGCTCATATCATGATCTCCCAGCTAGTGAGTTCAAACTCCACGTCAGGCTCTGTGCTGACAGCTCGGAGCCTGGAGCTGCTTCGGATTCTGTCTCCCTCTCTCTCCGCCCCTCCCCCACTTGTGCTCTGTCTCTGTCTCTCAAAAATAAATAAACATTAAGAAAAATTATAAAAAACACCAAATCTGTAATTTGGGCAGAGCCCACCAGCGATGAGCCCTTTGCTCTGTTTCATGTGCTCAGGCAGGGCAGCTTGGGGGAAGCTGGAGGACACACTTCTGATGTGGCTCCGTGGCCCCGCTAGCGAGTCTGTGCAGCGAGAGGCTGGGGATCAGGCCCCCCATGGGGCTGGCGGGGCTCCCTCACAACATGGTGCCTGATGTCAAAGGCAGCACTTGCAGAGAGGAATGGAAGTTAGCAGGCTTCAAGGACTGCTTTATTCTCCTAGCGAGTGTCACAGAGCCCACAAGGACTCGAGGGCGGTTCCGGGCATCCCCGGATGGCCAGCCCATCCAAGATTTTCAGCTGCCTCAGAGCCCCCGTGGTGGCCACAGTGGTAGAGATGTTTCATCTTTTCTCCCACACCTCAGTTTTTTAGCACGCTTCTCACTAGAAATGTCTAGACTTCTTCCACCTTCCTCTGGACTTAAATGACCTCTTTCCTTTTTTTTTTTTTTTTTATATTTTTATTTATTTCTAGGAGAGAGAGAGAGAGAGAGAGAGAGAGACAGCGTGAGCAGGGGAGGGTCAGAGAGAGAGGGAGTCAACAGACTGAAACAGGCTCCAGGCTCCGAGCTGGCAGTCAGCACAGAGCCCGACGCGGGGCCCGAACCCACGAACCGCGAGATCATGACCTAAGCGAAAGTCAGACACTTAACCGACTAAGCCACCCAGGCGCCCCAACCTCTTTCCTTTTTGAAATAAGATGCCCAGCGTGTCCAGGGAGAGAAGCCACCATTTTACCTAAAACCACCAAACTCCAAGCAGTTTGTCAGATGACCAGTCACCTGATTCCCAGCTAACTTAAGCTACAGCATCTAGCATCTTTCGTAACATTTCGTGTGGATCCACAAGTCATACCCCTTCTTTTCCCTTTGGTGGGGATGAAGGCGCACTTAGAACATTCTTTCACTTATTTTTCCAAAAGCACATCTGGAAGAAAAGAAAAAAATGACTTCTGATAAATATGTATTAAATGAGAAGCATTTAAAGATGGTTGGAACTGCTTTGTATCTTTATCGGTGTCTTTTTAAACTAATCTTGAATTCTTAAAGAGCTCCTTAGTCATTAATTACAATTAACTCCATCAATTGTTATGCCTCCTGCATCCCTGATCCACTCCCTGAAGTGTAATCAATCCGCATAATGGATGCCACCTCCCAGGCATCTCTCTGGGTCCTCCCGCAAACAAGTCAGGGGTCCCTGGGACATCAGGTGGCCACCAGCAGCTGTTGCCAGGCATGAATTGTGTCCCAGGATCTGCCTTTAGGGACACAAGCTTTTCACTGAAAGTAAGTCATACCACCCGAAAGGGATGTGTGGAGGTAGTTGGGATTCCATTATCAGCATCGTCAAGTGCAAGGTCTCACAGGCAGAGGCAGGTACACGGCCAGAGAGTTAGTGAAATGAAATGTGTGCCAATAAATAAATAACTAAACCTGTGTAGAACAGTTTACCGTTGCCAAGTCAGCCACCGAGGGAACGGATCTCACCGTTAGCACACTGACCCAGGTGGGGACGCGAGACGCGGTCACAGTCACAGCGCGAGCCGTCTGTGTGGCCAGCACCTTTGTGCCTCCCAGGCGTGAGATCTCGCGGCAGAGCTGACAGTCCAGGGATCCCATGACCCACGCCGCACCCCACGGACCCAGGCCGCGGCCCGGCTCCGCCAATCCCAACTGCCCAGTCTCCTCCCCGAGTCTCAGTTTCCCCACCCGCAGCCCAGGCAAGAGAACGGATGCTTGCGAAGGGCTTAGCCCCGTGCCTGGCTGGTCTGAGCTCTGCAGAAATGCTCCAAAAATGTTTTTATTTCTAAGACCCACCTCCCTCAAACAGACTACAGTTTCACAACAGAGATAACAGATGGGAGCTCTGTCCTAGCTCTTCTTCCTCGTATTTCCAAAGTCTGGAAGCAGCAAAACGTGTATATGCCTAAGACAATTGCCTTAGGAATGGGAACAGAGGCTATAAAAACCTCTTTCTTCTTTCAACGATTATATTTTACATTTTAGAGTTCCCCTCTGCTTCTTTTTCTAAAACTACCTGTTCCATTTCTTTGCAATGCTCTATTTTTGCCAATGTGGTCTCGAAAAGCGAAGCTTGCTGAAAAACCCAAGCATGCTTATTTTTAAATCCTCAGATCGCTCCATCAGCGGTGTTTCTGGAGTGCAAATTCGCTGCTGTGCTCTGTGCCCCCTATATTTTTATTCTAAGTGCTTCTTCCCTGAGACCTGTTTTCCGGGGGCGCCCTGAGCATCCCAGGCAGTGGGGGTGCCCCTGTGTGGCGGTTTGGCATTTGCGTCTGGTGGAGACAAGCAGCTTCCACCGGTTCTGGATCCATTTTCCCCAGACCCAGCCCAGACTTCCCACCCCAGGGCTTCTGCAGTGGAAATGTGGGCCCCCTGCATCAGAGGGTCGTCATTCCAAAATCAGGAACCCACAGCCGGGGGCAGGGACCCAGTTGGCCGTTCCTTTCACGGAAGTGGCAGCCGTCATCAGGGCCCGACTCTGTGGGTGCTCTGTGCCCGCTGCCCTCACCCCTCCTGCCAGCGTGGAGGTCTCGTTCCCCACTGTGGTTTCGAGCCCTATCTACTTCTGGTGTCGATATTTCCCCTGCTTTCTGGTTCTGCACAGATTTACAATTTTGGTTCTATTTTATCCATCATTTCTGCACGGCTGAGGCCAAGGGAGGTATCCCACGTCAGTTCATCTTGCCTTATTGACTGTAAGTCATAAGGAATCTAGGCAGCGTGTGCGGCATGGTGGGGGCGTCACAGAAGCTGTGGTGCCCGGGGAGGTGCGCACGCCGTGCTCACGGCCGCTCCTTCACTGGAGGCTGGGGAGTGTGGTCCTCACAAGCATCCTGCCAGGGACGTGGTCTTACTTGCTTTTATAGATAAGAAATCGAGGTTCGATGAGTAAAATCAGAACTCGAAATTCACATCTTCCTGCCTTTTCAAACAGGAAAAACTGGAGTTGCTCTGTTCTGTGGAGAAGATTCTGGAACCAGCACCTGCAGGATGGCCAACGGCAGGGAGATGCAGTCCTCACGCCCAATCACGAGGCGCAGGGTGGGGGTTGGGACGGGAGGAAGGGGCGGGCGGAGACGAGAGCAGGGCCGTTGCTCGGTGAGGCAGGCTCGTGCGAGGGCGGACGGTTGCATCCTGCACGGACCGTCTCGGGCCCTGCAGTCCAAGGTCAGTGAAGGTTACCTGCTCGTCCTCGCCCATGTGAAGAGATGGGGAGTGAGGGGGTTATGGGGAGTGTCTCGGGCCGCCCACATTCATATGCTGAAATCCTAACCCCCAGGGGGATGGTATAGGATGTGGGGGGCCTCTGGGGGAACGGTGAGCTGGGCCCCCACCGTGGGACTAGTGCCCCGTAAGGAGGGGAAGAGGCTCTCGGCCGCGTGAAGACGCAGGGGAAGATGGGCGTCTGCACACCAGGGAGAGCTGACCGCGCTGACCTCAGCCTCCAGGCCTCTGGGATACGTGTCCGCCGCCCGAGCCTCCTGGTCCACTGTATTCGGAACCGTAGCCTGAGCTACGAGCCGGGGGCGGGGGGGGAGCAGTTCTGTGAAAGAAGATGTCCATCCAGGGTGAGAGGCTCATGGGGACGCCGGGGACCTCCCAGCCGGCACCCGTGCCCCCAGCGGGGGTGTGTCTCTGCTGGGGAGAGCCTCCAGGTCGCCTGGGGGCAGAGACACAGTGTGGTCAAGGCCCTGGCGGGCACACCAAGCCCCCAGCCGTGGGCACATCAGGCCCCATCTCTGCAGAAAGTTAGAAGCCAGCTCAGACACCAGCAAGGAGGGCAAGGTCTCTGATGAGGGAAATGGCTGGCTCCAGGCCATCACCTACAGTGACAACAGGGCTAAAACCTGCCATTTTCAGGTTATATTAGGAAATGAAGAGCCCCGTGAGCAGGGCAGGGTGGGAGAGAGGCCTGAGTCACCAGAAAATGTCTGTCCCTGGTGCCTCTGGGTCACCCACGTGCTGAGGGCTGAGTGGGAGCCACAGTCAGTTTGTGCCACAGGCTGTTTCCTCCTCATCTCCAGAACATTCCGGAAGCAGACGGGCCTAGAAACGGTGCGCCAGACCCCCAAGATGCCCTCCCAGCTGGGCTCCCTCCACGCACTTCCCTCACGCTCGAGATCAAAGCAGACAAATGTGTCTTTTAAGAACTCAAAGCAAAAATGAAAAAGTGCATTATCACCTGACACTTTCTTCTCTCTGGGGAGCATCTGTGCTTCCTCTGTGTCCTCAGATCACCCGCTAATGGAGCTCGCGGAGCTGGCTGGAGGCGGCCGGGAGGGAGGGCGACCCCGCAGGGGAAAGACAGCCTCTTCCGAACCCCAGACTCTGTGACCTTGCCCTCCTTGTGCTATTTCACAAAGGCTGGTGAGGCTACCGCTAAGTGAACAGTGTTATCCGAAATTCCACTAGTCAGGAAACAAACTCAAAGAGCTCAGTACCCTGTGCGGTCACGCGGGTGGGAAGAGGCAGAGGGACACGCTGACCCCGGGTGGCGGCCACGACACAGCCTGGCCTGGAGCATGGTTCGCAGCTGCCATGCACCAGGCGGGGCAGTCGCGGGCAGGAAGGGACGTGGGAAAATCGAGGGCAGGAAGCCGCCGCTGTTTTGAGGACTGATTGAGCTCCTCTGCATACGCCTGACACGGATGCTGTAATCATCTCCATCTCACAGAGGAGAATTAGAGCAGTGACCGTCTCGCCCAAAGGCCACGGCAAGGGAGGGGACACAGGTGCTTCCACTTCACCTCTGTCTGCCCGCCGAGCCTGTGGCCTTAGCCGTGACGTCATAGCAGGTGGCCTGCCCGGTGCCCATGGAGCCTGTCATCCGCGTCACCAGGCTCCCGTCCCGAAGTCTGAGCCTTTCCGGGTTCTGGGCACCTTCCCTCGGCTCCCCCAGGGGACGGCAGTGAGGTGAGCCAGAGCGGCCGGTGGGCGGCAGGCATCTCTTGTGGGGCAGAGGATTGTGGAGACCCGTTGGCAAGCGGTGGCTGAAGACACGCGAGGGGGACGCCGGACACGGGCTGCTGGCAATCCCAGCACGGCCGCAGGCGCTGTGTATCACGGTCCCTTTGTTGGGGAAGAAACAGGGCCAGGAACGCAGAGTGTGCCAGTCGGCACCCAGCAGGGCTTTATCCGTAAGGGCACTGTCACGGCCGGCGGGGAGCGGCTGTCCCCCGCGGGGTAGGCAGGGTCCCGTGGAGCTCCTCGTCGTCACGGGGGATGTGGGCGCCGAGAAGGCTCCCAGCTTCAAGGGCTCCGCGGCTGAAGTTGACCCTGACCACTGGGTAGACTGCCGTGGCCCCACCGGACGCAACATTCACCTTCTCACCCAAAATCACAGGTGATGAGCTGCAGCAAAGACTGAACAGGCTGATGTGTCATCTGGAGCCACAAAAATGACATTTGAGGGGCGCCTGGGTGGCCCAGTCGGTTGAGTGTTCTTCTTTCGGTTTCGGCTCAGGTCATGATCTCATGGTTTCATGAGTTTAAGCCCCACGTCGATATCCTCAGACGTCCTGGTTAGCCCCGCTGTGCCTCAGTTTACTGGGTTTGACCAAAATGGGCCTCCTCTTTCTCTTTCTCAGAATGGAGATAATAATGGCACCTGCCAGGGGGTTGCTTTGCAATGGTGGTGAGGAAATTTATGGAAGGCGCTCAGAACTGGCATGGCACCTGGGGTGCTATAATGCAGGCGCTATACTCGTGATGGCTGTCATTCCCCGAGACACACAGCGGGAAACAACCAAGCAAGCCGGGTCCCTTTCTCATGAAACTTCACAGGCTGGTAAGGGAACCAGTCACCAGTCAGATCATCATGCAAACAGATGTCAAGTTGTAACAGAGACAGGGCTCTGGGAAGGACATTCGAGGGGGTGGCCACGTCAGGGAGGTACACAAGTGTTCCTAAGGAAGTAATGTGTGAGTGGAGACCCAAGGACTGGAGAGGAGTCCTGAGACCAAGAGGAAAGGGAATGCAAACAATACGTGCAAACGTCCTGGGGTTGGAGGCACCACCACCCACCAGGGAAAGCCATTGCTGCTGGAACGCAGAGAGCAGGGGGTGAGGTGAGGAATGAGGCCAGAAGTGGAGGGGGGGCTGCACTCAGGAGAGTCTTGAGGCCATGCAAGGATGCTCTTGTTCATGCTGAGGGCTATGAAGAGGCACTCAAGGTCTCCAGGACCTTGTACCAGGTCCCAGGAATGTGCCAGCAATCCCTTCTCCGGTGGACGACCTTAGGACGCCAATGTACATCTTCCTTCCCCCAACATCACCTCTTCTCCCGGCCCTGAGGCTGAGAACTCACAGGGAGCACGGAGGGCATGCCCGGGCAGGAGCCACCAGACTGCGTCCCCGTGTGTCCTCACTACGAGCCTCAGGCCCTGTGGCCCAGCATCGCCGATCACTGCTCCTTCCCAGCATCCGGAGCTGGGATGGAAGGAGCGTGGCCTGGACGAGACACAGGACCACGTGAGTGTGGGGACCGCCTTCTGTTGTCATGGGGAGGTGCCCACAGTCCCTCTGTCGGGAGGTATGTCCCTCCATCCTCCTCATTCACCGGGACGAAGCCTGGCCGCCTCCCCACCCCCTCCCTCTGCCCCCACCCTCAGGGAGCACCCTGTCCTTGCTGGCGGGGATTCCTGAAGCAAAGACTGTGGTTCGACAGCCTGGCTTCAAATGCCACGGCCACCAAGGCCACGCAGGGCAGTGGTGTGGCTTCTGCAAGGGGGCCAGCTCACGGATCTGACCACAAAAATGCAGACAAGCATGGCCGTGGCCCCGCCCTGGCCAGAGCTTGCTTGGGAGTCCTAGACCCTGAGGGTGGCAGTCCATGGGCCACCCCTGACCCCCTTCCTCAATTGTGGGACCGCCAGTGGGACCCAGTGTGGGCCGAGAGGGCTCTGCTGGGTCCCGACCAGGCTCTACAGTCAGGCTGCCTGTGCACATGTGTGTGTGCATGCCTGTGTGTTCGTGTGTGTGTTCGTGTGTGCACACATGTGCACAGGTATGTGTGAGTGCTTGGTGTATGTTTGTGAGCAAGGGCGTGAGTATGTGCACTTGTGTGAGTATGTGTACATGACTCGTGTGCCTCGTGCACGAGCACCTGTGTACGTGTGACTGTGTGTGCCTGTGTGTTGGCACACGTGTGCATATGTGAGTGTGCACGTGGGCTTGGTTTGGACTGGAAAGGCAATGTAAGGAAAGCCTTTGAGAAAAGATTCTAAACATTTATGGCACCTGGTGCCCCCATAGCTATGGTCTCCGTCAAGTTCACTGGCCTTGAAAAGTTTTCCTTCCACATGAATAATTGTTGTTTAATGTTATTGAATAAGAAAGCACAGAAGCCCTTGATTTTTGGATTGTCTCTGATTTGTGTTTCTCCTGGTTTCTGGGACCCCAGGGCCACAGGATCCCAGGGGCCACAGGATCCCAGCGGCCATGGGATCTCAGGACCATGAGATCTCAGTGCCACGGGAGGTCCACGGTCTGGGCATCTCACTCAGGGACATACCCTAATACTGCGTCTCAGGTTCTCAGTCCTCCTGGGACCCTCCCCACCAGCTTTCTGACCAGTGCTCAGCTCAGCCCTGGAGAAAGGGGACACCGTGGGACGGAGCCACCAAGACAGAGCTGGGGCCGCAGGAGGCACCTGGCCAGCTCCCTTCCAGCTGCCTGCAGACTGTGGGCCGCCAGGCCAGCCCGCAGGGTGGGCGGAGACGCTGCCGGCTTTGCGGGGTGGGAGGCGTGGCCGGCAGCGGGTGTTCGTGCTCTACACACCCCCCCCCCCCGCAAGCATGCGACGTCATGGCCTGGGCGCACACACCCAGCGCACCCCCGCGCCCTCCCGGGACGCGGGAGGACCCACGCCCAGCGCACCCCGCGCCCTCCGGGGCCCCCCGGGACGCGGGAGGACCCACGCCCAGCGCACCCCGCGCCCTCCGGGGCCCCCCGGGACGCGGGAGGACCCACGCCCAGCGCACCCCGCGCCCTCCGGGGCCCCCCGGGACGCGGGAGCACCCCGCCAGCGGTCCGGTCAGCTCCTGTTGCGCAGCGACACCCACATTTGTTTCCTGGCGGTTCTGGCGGCCAGAAGCGAGAAACAGGTCGCGGGGCTGACGTCAGGGTGCCGGCAGGACCGCCGTCCGGCTGAGGCTCCCGGGAGGCTCCCCGTCTGCCTTTTCCAGGCCCTGGGGCTCCCGCAGCCCTGGCTCCTGGCCCTTCCAGCCTCCAAACCAGCGAGAGCAGGTGGGGTCCCTGCGGCCCTCTGGCCCCCACCTCCCCCTTCTGAGGCCGCGGCTGCACTGGCCCCACCGGGTCGCGTCACAGGGCAGCTGACTGACAAGCCCTATTACATCTGTGAGCACAGCTCCCCTTTGTCCCGTGACACGGGTTCTCGGGGTCCAGGCTCCAGGACACGGACGCCTTTGGGGGTGACCTCACAACACTCAAGTACTTTCCCAGCAGGACGTTTTCCTCTGTGTCCAGTAACACCGGAGGGGGAGCAGACCCTAGCGTTGCCAATGGTTTTTTAGGCTCCTTGGCACCTGCCACGTGCCCTCCAACGGGGGTCGCCTCCACACTTCAGTCCATAGGACAGACCCGAGCAGGGCTCCACGGACTGAGCAGGATGAGGAAAGAAGGCCCCCCCACCGTGGCACCCCAGCCGCCAGGCAGAAGCCGTGTACACGGTTCACCCTCCCAGGCCCTGAGGAGGCTCAGAGAGGTTAAGTCATTGCCCAAGGTCACACAGCCCCTTGGATTCAAAAGGAGGCTTCCCCTGAGCCAGCAGGAGCCCTTCCTGGGTGAGGAGGTGGCCCTGCATGGAGGTGCTGGGTCCCAGGACCCGGAAGCTCTCTCACATGCATGTTTCATCGGGATGCGTGCGCGCCACAGACACAATCGATGTTCTTAGCGGTCCCTGCATCCCCTTGTCCCCGTCAGCTGCCTTGCTAAGGCCTTTGTCTGTGAAATAGAATCACACTGTACTTATTTGCAGGAGATGAAAGGTACAGCCAGACCGTGATGCGATTAATACCTTAATGCGCCCACAAGAGGCAGCTGAGCCGCAGACTGCCAGCCAGGGGATGAGAGCCTTTGCCCAGCTGGGCTCCGAGGGGTGGGTGTTGCTTTGCCTGAGGCCGCCTGGAGCCCTCATCCAGGCTGGGCTCAGAGGAGATCCAGGGCTCAGAGCTTCAGGCCCCGACTTGGCCTCATGGGAGATATTTTGGACACCTAAATCCCAGCCACACCCCCGTGTCCCCAAAATAACCACCGGCAGCCACTTTGGAAAGCACTCAGTGCTGTTTCCAACCAAGCCGCCACCATCTGACAGCTGGCCTAAAGGGTGGAGGCTGTGGGACAGTTTGGGGGCCCAGGTGCACCTGGGTTCACGTCCAGGTTCAGGCACTTGACAAAAAATCTCTGGATGCCTTTGAGCCCCATTTTCCTCATCAGCCATGTAAGGGCCCAGCACTACTTCACGGGGTTTGTGAAGAGATGATCCAATAAAATATTCAAGGCCTGGCCCGTTAAAGCTTCCGATGAGAGCTGTTCTGTGCCAGGGAGAGAGACTGAGGTCCCTAGAACATCACTTGGTCTTTGAGGACCAGCACTGCTGGCTTCAGGAAGGACCTTCCAGCCCCGGGTACGGATGCCCCTCTTCTCCCACACGCTCCATCCCGCCCACTGCACCGACCCCAAGACCAGCTTCAGGCTTCCGCTCCGGGCTCAGCTCTGTGGTCAGTCTTCCCTGAATGCCGCCGTCACATGGGTACCATGTCCCACCCACCCCGTAAGGCCAGCCAGAGAATCCGCTCCTGCCGAGGGAGACGGGGGTCTGTCCCCCAGCTGGGCCCCCAGCCCTGCCTGTCTGCCACTGTCGCTGCCCAGTTCAGCCCCACCTGCTGCAGCTCTGAGGTCCATCAGCGCCTCCCATGAGGCTCAGCAAGAACCAGTGTCCGCCCTTCTCTTTATTTCCCAGAATTACTGGCGACGAGCCCGGGAACCCATCTTCCCAGCCCTGCCCTTGCTCAGCGCATGTGGTCAGGGGAACCCTTTTCCCCCGCGGGGCTTCGTTTCTAAAACCGAAAGTTTGCCTAAGGCAGTGGCTCTCGCCCTGGCTGCACGTTCACATCAACTGAGAAGCTTCAAGAAACCGGAAGCCAAGCAAGGCTACCTCGTCCTGACCAGAACCAGATCAAAGTCTCTTGAACCTTGCACTCTGAACAGGTCCTCTGGCCACACGTGGTTTTACAACGTGACGCACCCACCGTTTGGAAACGGCCACTTCACTGAGCCACGCAGATCTTCCGCACGTCAGTAGATTTCACGAAGTAGTTACTGTCGCCATGATGTCACCAGGCACGGCTTCCAGCGCCCGGACACTGGCAAGCCCCTGGAAGCAGACGCAAGTGCTACAAGATTCTAATTTTCATTTGAAAATTCCAAGTTTCTCAATATTATGATAATTAATATTGTCAGTTGTTTTCCTTGAAGTGACAGTCTCGCTGCTTTCATTTTTGAGAAAATGTGTGCCAAGAAACCAAGGTTAAATGATCATCATTTGTCTGTCAGCGGTTCTTTCAAGGAAAGATGGTGCTCTGTGAAAACGGGAGCCAGTTTAGCTCACAATTCGAGCACCATTGTACTCGGTGTGCAGCAAGAGTGGCCGGTGGGCTCTCCCCGATCGGTCCCATAGAGGAGTCACGCGATGTGCATGCAAGGATGGAGACCAAATGAAACTAGCAGTTTCTCCTGCTTCATCAAGTGCTTTCTTGAGTGAAATGGACAGCTTCATTTTACTGCACAGAAAACAAGCACCACTAGTTGGAATTTAGTTACTACCAGGATTCATTCAAGGGCTTTAGCAGTTTTATCCATGATTATTTTTGTACTTCAACTGAAATGCAGGACCATGAAGAACACAAGTAACACCTCATCAGGTGGACCCTTATAGACATGTTTTGGGGACGCCCGGGGTCCACCATTCAGACTTAGAGGCTCGCGGCCAGAATCCGAAGATGGTTCAACATTAGAAAATCAGTCCATGTAATACACAACTTTAACCAAATAAAGGAAAACCACATGATCATCTCATCTAATACGATACAGAAAAATCTTTTGACAAAATTCAACACTGTTTTATGATAAAGAAAAAGATTCCAAAATTAGAAATAGAGGGAAATCGCCTCCACTCAACATAATAAAAGCTATATGTGAAAAACCCACAGCCAGTTTTATACTCAGTGGTGAAAGACTAAGATGAGGGACAAGGTAAGAGCGTTCATGCTCATCAGAGTACATTTCGCAAAGTACTGGAGGTTCTAGCCAGAACAATGAGGCAAGAAAACATAAATAAAAGATATTCAAATTGGAAAGGAAGAAGTAAAATTATCTCTGTCTGCAGATGATGCAATCTCACATGTAGAAAACCCTAAAGCGTGCGCGCGCGCACACACACACACACAAACTTCTTGGAACAAATAAATGAATTCACTAATGTAGCAGGATAGAACGTCAACCCATGGAAATTAGTTGCCATTTCTATACACTAACAATGAACAATATGAAAAAATAATTACTGGATCACAGGGTAATTCTAGCAGCGCTGTCAAAAACAGCCAAGTTATGGAAGGAGCCCAATGTCCATCAACTGATGAAAGGATAAGGAAGATGTGGTTTATGTATACAGTGGAATACTACTCGGTAATGAGGAAAAACTGAAATCTTGCCATTTGCAATGACATAGATGGAACCCGAGGGTCTTATGCTGAGTAAAATAAGTCAGTCAGAGAAAGACACGTATCATTTGTGAAATTTGAGAAACTTAACAGAAGCCTATGGGGGAAGGGAAGGGGAAAACGGTTTCAAACATAGAGAGAGGCAAACCATAAGAGATTCTTGAATACATCCTAAGGTGAGTCGCAGAGCCTTGGCTGAGCCTGGCTGCCGGGTGGGGGGAGGGGAGGCTCCCGGGCCAGGGGGCTCAGGAGGCCCTTGCTGGTGGCTGGCCAGCCAGCCAGGTGACCCAGGCAGAGGGCCAAGGGGAAAGGTGCTCCCTGGGTCTCGGTTTAAGCGCCTCTCCTTGGAGGTCCCCTTGAAACAGCTGTCTGTCCCCTCAGCCAGATCACGAGCATCCTTACAATGACATGACCATTTACCTGTCACCCCCTGGCTGACATGGCCTCTGAGGACACAGGGCAACAGCCAGCACCCAGGGTGAGCTGGGAACTCACCTGTTGGATGAAGGACAGGGATGTGCTACTACTGATAACAGAAGGACCATTTTATTAAGTGCCTACTGCATGCAAGCTCTAGGTTTGTCCCCCTGAGAGAGAGATTCTTCCCTGACTTCACAGATGAAGAGTGAGGCTCTGAGTGCAGAACTGACCCCGGCCCCCAGACCCCCTCGCTCGGGAGCCCTTCCAGAGACCCCAGCTTCACTGCCTCCAGAGAGAAACTGGGGTCATGACCCTCCCACGGGGCTGCTCAGGTTTTGGCCAGGATGCTCCCTGTGCCCCACGCCCTGGACATGGGAGGTGGCTCGGCAGCCCTGCGCCACCCCCAGGCCCCAGGCTCCCCATCCCAGGTCTGGGCTTTCCCTGGCCTCAGCCACGCCGGGGCTGCTTCCGGAGTGAGCAGACAGGGCCCCTGGCGTTCCCCCTCCAAGCCCGCGCTGGGGCAGCCCGGGGGGGGGGCTTAGATGTGGCGGGAGCCTGGCTCAGGGCCGCTCTCTCCATCAGCACTCAGCAACAACCTTTTCCTGTGTCATCCGGGGCACAATTAGCAGCCCTGCATTGACAACCCAAATAAACTCCTCTTTAATGAGAATACTTTTCCTTCCATTATTTTACGGGTAACTGGTTAGAGACACTTAGTAAAAATCATTTAAAATAGCAATAAGGCCACAGTAGCCGATCAGGGGCCGGCGGAGCCACACGTCCTAAGCAGCCATTATCTCCTGTGGAAAAGCCAGGGCCCCCGATGGGCAGCCTTCAAGTGACGCACAGCAGCGCGCTGGGGGTGGGGTCCGAGGCGCTCCTCTGCCGCGGGCTGTGCAGGGAGCACCCCGCCTGTGAGTGCCCGCTCATGGCCCACAGCCGCCCTTTGTGGTGGGGATTGCACAGATCTCCGTCACACAGAGGAGGAAACCGAGGCACACAGTGCAGGAAGGTGAGGTTTTAATCCATCCCAAAGCCATGTTAAAGAGGATCTTGAGGAGCGCCTGG
>NW_024080636.1:6797113-6826965 GCF_003009895.1 Hyaena hyaena | reverse complement strand
AAAAAAAAAAAAAAAAAAACATTAAAAAAAAAAAATAAAGAGGATCTTGAGCCTCTAAATCCTGCCCTGCCTCGGTGTCTACACCACCCTGAGGACCCTCAGGGCGGTGGAAGAGGAGCCCGAGGCCAGCCCTCCAGCCAGCGACCGCTCCTTCACCGCCCCATGTCCTCAGGCCACAGGACCCCGTTTGAAAGCACCGCCATCCTCACAGTGTAGCCACAAAAGAAGGCAGGCAAATGGGCCTCACGAAGCGGGCCAGCCCCAGAGTGCTTCACCACAACTCCCCGTGCCTGTGGGCTTTGCTGTGTGCCCAGGCGGCCCTTCCGACAGAGGGTGACTGCAGGCTCCAGCAATGCGCAAATATTCTAACATTAAAGAATTTGAGAACTAACGGGGTGTCTGGGTGGCTCAGTGGGTTAAGCATCCGACTCTTGATTTTGGCTCAAGTCATGATCTCACAATTGTGAGTTTGAGCCCTGCATCAGGCTCTGTGCTGATAGCGTGGAGTCTGCTTAGGATTCTCCCACTCTCTCTGTCCCTCCCACACTCATACGAGTGTGCTCTCTCTCTCTAAAAATAAGTAAACATTAAAAAGAAGGAATTTAAGAACTAAAACTCTTAGGAGCCCTTCTTGATAAAAATCCTGCAGAAAAATGCATCCTACCAAGAGATAAAAAAGAAAAACACTAGGTATAAAGAAACCACAACGGGTGCACGTATACATACATACATATACACACACACACAAACATATATACATGCATGCATACATGCATGCATGCATAGACACATGCAAGCATGCATACATGTGTGCGTGTGCATGCATGTATGCATGCTACATATATGTACACATACACATACACGTGCGCACATACATATATGTGCACAGATGCATGCATGTATACACACATACAAGCATATGCATGCATGCATACATGTATACATATACCCATGCATATATATGTACACTCATGTGTATATGTACACATGCACACATGTATGCTACACATGCACACATATGTGCGTACACACATATATGTGCACACGCACACATATATTTACACGCATAGACGTTCACACGTACATACATATATGTACATGCATACATATGCGCACCTGCACATATACACACATACATATATAAATGCACACATGCATACATAGATACGTGCACACTTACATGTGTACATGCATACATATACATGCCTGCATATATGTGCACACACATACATACATACCTATATACGTGCACACATACATGTACATGCATGCATCCATGAAACAACCAGGCTTTGAATCCATATTAACACAGAACTGAGACTTTTAAAGTATTTGAGGCACCAGTTGCCCTAGAATGTCCGCCTCACAACCACGGCGGGAAGAGCCTGTAAGCCGCAGAGCATGGCGGGGGCGGGGCAGGAAGAGGGGTCTGAAGCCAGAGTGGCCTCGTCTCCTCACAGGGAGTCAGGCCTCACCATCTGAAACCGGGAGATGAGTGTATGAAAAAACATAATGATTTCATGCTTTCAGTGGTTTTGTAATTTATTTCCTTCTTCTTAGAGAGATCATTTAGGAGTTAATATGTCTGGCACTTCAAAAACTGGAGTTAAAGGTCTTTGCATTTTACATCAGTTTCTTTTTCTTCTGTTAAATTCAAGTACAGTTAAATTTATTAATTTGTACCTTTAAAAGCATGATGAGATACTTCCATTCTTACAAAAGTGTTTTTATCTATAAATTTGTAGATTCCCCATCTATTGTAGATGCTATTACCTATCCATCTGACACTTGTATACATGCCTGAAGAGCTTTCTGGAAAGATGGTCACCCGGGGCAGAGTGTATTCTGAAAGATGGCCACAGTAATGTCCTCCTCCAAATGCCCTTCACACCATGACCTGTTCTTCCCAGCAAAAGGCGGGATCTGATTCCCTTCCTCTTGAATTTGGGCTGGTGTCGGTGACTCACTTGTAGGGGCTAGAATGCAGTGTGACTGAGGGTGGGGGGTCAGAGGAGGGCTTGCTGTCTCTCTGGTACCATCCATGGACCCTCCCTGTGGACCCTCCCTGTGGGGTGCTCCCTCCCGGAGCCCAGCCTCCATGCCCCCAAAGGTGGTCTTCACTGAGTCCTCACCTCCCGGGCACCACGCAGCCCAGTGACATCATCTCCAGAAGATTCCAGTGCATCTACCGCCAGGCAACGGGGTCTTCCCAACCGAGGCCCCAGACACCACGGAGAAGAGACACGCACCCTGAGTCCAAACTCCTGACCCACTGAGACTGTGAGCACGACCAGATGGTTGTTGGTTTGTGCCACTGTGCGTGGGGCTGTCTGTAGCCAGAGACGTCGCCAGCTGTGTGATTATTTATGAGCAGTAGGATTTTAGGTCATTTGTTGCTTGCTTCTTTCTACATCGCTTGAATTTTTTTTAATGAATAGGTACAGCTTTTATGAAAACAACAATGTCATTGCTTATTGCAAATGCCCTTTCTGCGACATTTTGCGGTCCGTGAGACAGCGGATTCCACCTGAAGCGATGTCTCTGCAAATCCGTGTTTCCAGAGCCTGAGCTTATTTAAAATCTGGCTCGGCGGCATGAGATTGCCACCTCTTGGGGGCAGTGTGGGCGGGGCTGAGGGGAGTATTCGTCAGACCCCTCGTAGATACGGCTGCCACTGGTGAGGACAGATTATCCCGTTTGGCAAAGCGTGTGACCTGATTCTCCAGGTAATTGTTTGTGTTCCAAAGCACTTTGTACGGGGCTCAGTTGGACAAATGCTTCATGCCTCTGCCAGTTTGGGCGAAGGGCTTAATTCCCTGAAAAATCAGCTTGGCATGCCGGTGTGTCAATGCCCTTCCAAGGGAAAGCCATCCTGGCTTCTGTTATTCAAGAACCGCTCTGTCACTCAGCGCTGGAATATCGCCCTAATTAAAAACCTCTCTGCTCCAAATAGCTCCCTTTACTTAGGGCTGTTTCTTTCCCTAATCACAGAAAAGCTGTTAGAAACTCGCTTTTTTTTTTATATAAGACCCATATGTCTGCACTCCTGCCCGTTAATGGGACCAACCCTAAAACAAAGCAGAAAGAAAACGTAAATAGCACGTATGTGCAGTTCTCAGAGTGAAGAGAAACACCATCAAAGAGTGTTTACAAATATGTTTACTAATGGGTGAGCTGCACAATAACCATCAGGAAATTTGATAAATGACTTCAAAATAAACAACCAAATGTAAAAGGATTTGCTTAGTGGTTCAAGGCACTTTTCTGCAGGCTGGAAAAATTACCGGGAATAGAAAGCACCGAGGCTGAAATCTGGGGTGGCATGTTTCCGGAAAGCCAGGACCGTGAATCCAGCCACCCTGTGCTCGTTACAACCCCGCCTCCTCCCCACCACACAGCCTGGAGGAACCGCGTCCTCCGCCTGACTGTCTGATGTTGGCATGAGACTGTGCAGGTAAAGCATCGAGCACAGAGCCTGGCTCACAATAGGCAGGCGATGACTACTGGCTGATAGTCTCTGGCCCAGTTACACGCTCAGCCAGCTGTGAGCGGGCTCCCTTCACCCGAGACACCCATCCAGGGGTGGGCTGGGACATCCCCTCCATTCTTAGCCATCAGTGACATCGTGGGGGTGGCTGGGAGTTGGCCAGGGTGGGGGCATTTAGACCACGGAAACAGAAGGACGTCATACATCAAGTCTTTCCTTTTTATTCTCTCTCTCAGTAGAGTGGCTTGTAAAACATGGACCAGAGCATCTGTGGACCCAACAGAAGCCAGAGGCATGGGAATGGTTTAGAATCATTATTCACTATCCGTGATTTAGAATCATTCGCAGGAAGAACCGGCAGGTGGGAGTCTTGTGGGTCAGACCACGTGACCTTCAACAGTCACTCACTCCCCCTTCAAACGTGGCAGAGACGGCACAGCGGAGGGGCCGGCGTGGGCTCTGGAGGCTGAGCTGCTGGGTTTGGCCCATCCTGTTTTAGAGACCGGAGAGCCACGGCTCCCATCGGGCCCGGGACCCGCTGGGGATGAGAGAATTACAGCGGTGGAAGCAGGACTAGAGCTAAGCCCCCCTACCCCATGGCCTCTGCCTCTTTCGCTCATCAGTGGGGCCCCTCTGGCCGGCTCGCGCTGGACCCAGACGTCAGCCAAGAGGCCCTTATGATGTCTGAGTAATGACCCAGTTAGCGGTGTGCGCGGGACCCTGAAGTGGCCTCGCTGATCTTGTGGCCCTGAGATCCGTGTTTTCCCACGAGAACAAACCAAGTAAATAAACGCTTGGAGCCCCACAAAAGCCCATATCGCTACCCTCCACTGGAAAACAGTTTTAAAGGGGAAAGGGGCACCTGGGTGGCTCAGCTGGTTGAGCGTCTGACTTACAGCTCAGGTCATGATCTCACAAGTTCGTGATTTCGAGCCCCGCGTCGGGCTCTGTGCTGACAGCTCAGAGCCTGGAGCCTGGTTCAGATGCCCTGTCTCTCTCCCTCTCTCTCTGACCCTCCCCTACTTGTGCTCTGTCTCTCTCTGTCTCTCAAAAATGAATAAACATTTAAAAATTTAAAAATTTAAAAATTTTTAAATGTTTTATTTATTTATTTATTTCTGTGAGAAAGAGAGAGAGAGAGAGAGACAGCATGAGCAGGGGAGGGTAAGAGAGAGAGGGAGACACAGAATCTGAAACAGGCTCCAGGCTCTGAACTGTCAGCACAGAGCCTGATGCGGGCCTCGAACCCATGAACCATGAGATCACGACCTGAACTGAAATTGGACGCTTAACCAACTGAGCGACCCAGGCGCCCCTAAAAAAATTTTTTTAATTAAAGTGGGGGAAGCCTACGTTGACTTCCCTATTCATCTGCACAAATGGCAGAACTCAATTCTTTTCTTTTTATTGGGGGAACAAGCTGAAACAGCCCTCCAAATTAAGGAAATATCTTTACTAAGTTTTATGTTTTCTTATTTTAGAAATATTCATTACCTCTATATGTCTCTCCTACGTGCTTATATAAAAGCATTTTTTTCTCCCATTTGCCAATTTTTAATGATTTTTCTCTCCTTCTACTTACAACAAAGCAATCATTTCAAATTAATCAAGTTTTCATTAAAATGTATTATTGCAATGTCCCAGGTACTGAAGACTGATTTTGTTTCCGGGAACACAAGCCTGCACGAAAAACACCATAAATTTTGCAAGTAGACAATTTCAATCCCATTCCTTCCTCCATCTTTTGGAGCGGGGAGTCTGCATGCAGTAGGTTCCCAATCAACGGTGGAGAGAGCACTGAACAGCAACAGTAATTATTAGCATCTTTAATAAAGAGAGGACATTTATAGAGGATTCCCCAAAACGCACCACTCCCCTGCATGCTGTTTCATTTCATCGCAACCACCTCTGAGAAAACCAAGACCCAGACGCGAAGTCATTCACCCAAGAACGCACAGTGTGAGGCAGGCCTCCACTCCTCCTTGAACCTGGTCTTTCCGACTCCAAGTGCACTGGAGAGTGAGCCGTGAGAGGGAGACGGGGTCCCGATCCCAGGAGAAATGAAGGGACCGCCTTGAGTGAGACGTCCTCACACTTAGTCCCAGACCAGGTTAGTTCTCAGTGTGGTGCACGGTTATCTTCAAGAACAACAAGCTTGTTTCAAAACCAGAGTTGTTTTAATATTTTAAGACTATACAGGAAGGGCACCCGGGGGGCTCAGTCAGTTGAGCGTCCGACTCTTGATTTCAGCTCAGGTCGTGATCCCAGGGTCACGGCTGCGTGGATGAGCCCTGCGTCAGGCTCCGTGCTTAAGATTCTCTCTCTCTCTCTCTCTCTCTGTATGTGTGTGTGTGTGTGTGTGTGTGTCTTCCCCCCATCCCTCTTCTCTGCTCACTTGTTCTCTCTGTCTTAAAAAAAAGTCTTAAAGAGCTCAGAAAATTTGAACACTGGAGGAAAAAAATAACCAGGTTATTGACCTTGATTTTTGAGGGCATGAAACCTTCTGCTATTTGCTCCTTTTACCACCGCTCTTTGCCACGCCGATGGGAGCCCAGGTGCCATGAGGGAGTGGCCGGCTGCGTGGAGGCGTCTCCCGGACACCCGGCATCACGGCGGGGATAGGAAAACACGCATCTGGCTGACTGAGGGGATGTGAATGCTCTGACTTGGCTTCTTGCACACTTGGCCTTGAACTGTTTGGGGTGAGAAATCTGAGCCCCAGGAGTGACTGTGCGGCAAGGGCCGAGCAGCTTCATCAGCCGGGGGGGACAGAGGGAGCCAAGCTGGGCTGTTTGGTTACAAACTGAATAAATAAATAAATTCCTATCTTGTTTGTTATTGAAGTCTCTGGGTGCCGGTCTTCATTTTCCACCTTATTGCCCTGTCTGGGCTGGGTGGGCAGTCACATTCCCCCGTCCCGGCCCGGCCCCTGTGCAGGGCGTCTCTGCTCAGGTCCCTGTCTTACGGGCTCTCCTGGCTCCAGCAGCAGCACAGAGGGCCGCGTCTACATAGCCAGCCTGCAGGGGGAGCGCTCCACAGAGCCGCCCCGGAGGCGCCCAAGCTGGCCTGCTGTGCCGGCCGGCCTGCCCCTGGCCCTTCGCACACGCCGTGTCCTCCAGTTAGAACACAGAGCAGCATGGTGGGAGGTGGAGCCGTGGCAGACCGTTCACGCCCCTTGGATCCAGGAGCTGAGGGTTCACATCCTGCTGGGGCATTACCTTCTCACCTTGGGAATGGCGGCTGGTTCTCTGGCGCTCTCTGGTGACACCAGTGCGAAGGCCACCTTACAGACTCTGGGTGACGCAGCGAGGTGGCCTCCTCGAAAATGTGTGCCAGCTCCCAGGACCCCTCGGATGACTGGTCCAGGGTCCCTGACTCATTCCCAGGAATACGGGACTGAGCCCAAGAGCAGTTCGTGTCTTCCGTGGCGACTTGTGCCATCAGGGCGAGGGGCCACGGGAGGCCACAAGGGGCAAGGCACAGCCCCAACGGGAGGGTGACAGCGATGGCGCGTGAGAAGCGGGAAGAACGTGCAGAGCGACCCCAGACTTTTCTTCCGATCTGATCCGGGCCGATTCCCAAGGCCCTGTCCACACCCTAGCCCTGGGTCACGGGAAACGCTCAGAATCCCCATAACCAGTGCCTACTTCCTGTTTTCGCCGACCTGACTCCGTTTCTGTTCCCTACGGCAAACGTTTTAATTCACCCCGCTAAAGAAGCACCTGCGGAGCTCTCCTCTCACGGCGGGCCTCCACGGGCACCCCTCCTCCTTCCCCGCCACCCCCTGAAATCAGACCCACTCAGCGAGGAGCCCGCAGCCCGAAGAGGCCCATCCGGAGCCCAGCCTGAGCCTTCAGGAGCCAGATCACCTGCTGGGGTTCCTCCTCCCTCACCTGCTGCCGCCTAGGGTGGCGATGCCCCTTGGCGCCCCCTGCCCCCCACGCTCCAGGCTCTGGCTGGTGCCTGTCCACCGCGCCCAGACCAGCCAGGCCGAGACGACAGGCACCGCAGGCTGCGGTCAGAGCCCGGGGTGGATGGTGCGGGATGTCGAGGCACCACGTGCCCTTTGAAGCAATGGCTCCTTGGCTGGGGCGAAACTGGAAGAATTTATGCTCGTCGATCCTTGATGACATTATTTAAATTGCCTCTGATTTATCACTAACTCAATATGCATTGTCATTTTTAAGTAATTACAGAAAATATTGTAATCTAAATGCTATTACGCGAGGAGCACACTCCAAATAAATACCACCTCTGCCTTCAGTCATCTCAGTAATGTGGATCGATGACTACTGATTTTTCAAACGTGAACATGTAAGAGGTCCTTGAAGCCCCGTTACTCTGGCTGGGGCATAAATCCTCCACCCCCGGAGGATGAGGGCCTGGCAGCGCCCATTCCTCCCCACACCCTTCTGTAGGCACCTGTTCTCCAGTAGATCCCATGGGCCTCCTTTAGGGCCGATGGCCCTTGGGGTCAGGGTGGGGGTGGCCTGCAGGATGGGTCCAGCCACAGCCTGTACCCAAGACGCCCACAGTCAGCGCTCCCTTGGGCGTCTTCATCAAACGCCCCACTTAGGTAAGCACGTCATATGCAGGCATGTACCAGGTCCAACCAGGGGCACCAGGAGAGGAGATGCAGCCCCTGCTCAGGCAACGCCCCAAGTCCCATCTGCAGAGCCTGATGCAGGTGTTTGAACCACGAGATGATCTGAGGGGTGGTTCTGCGCTGCACTGTGCTGGCGGGGGGCCCTGGAGCGTGCTGACCTCACTGAGCCTTGGGTCATGCTTCGTAAAATAGGACCGATATCTGCGCTGCGGCTGGTTGAGGTGATAATGGACGCGATAAATAAGAAAGCACTTTCTGGTTGTGAAGTTCTGTACAAGAATAAGGCACTGAATGATTATAGAAGGACAGCGACTTGTAGAAAATAGTGCTGCATCAGGGACCGGACTAGCGAGAAGGGCTCTTCAGAGGGATGTAAGCTACTCCTCTTTCTCGTAAATGAAAACAGAACTCATAAAACTACTTAATGTCAAATAAATAACAAGATGTGATCCATCTCACGAAAGAAGGAACAGAGGGCAGAGCTTGGTACATAGCAGGTGCTCAAAAATTCACGAGTAAATAAGAGACACAGGGTGGGGGTGGTCTGTGGGTCCAACAAGGAGCCGTGGCTGGGAAACAAGAGGAAGCAGAGAAATCCGTGTGCTGTGTCACGGACAGAGCCACACGGGACCGGCCGTGGGATGAGCAGCCCTGGGGACCCCTGAGGGCAGCTGAAAAGAAAAAGAAGAAAAACGGGGTGGGGAAGAGAAGCCCAGATTCCCCACCCACAGCATAGGATGTTCTAATGCCCAGAAAGATGGCAAACAAAATCGATAACCAGAAGATGAACTTTCTCCAGATGAAACTCACTGTGAGGGACAATTTGTCTAAGACTGAAATAATTATGCTCACGGTGCATAAAGAAGTAACAGAGGCGAATAAGAGAATACACTTTTAAAAGCACAAGAAACTACAGAAAAAAATAGACAATAATAATAAATGTTTATTTTTTTAAAAATTAGAAAAGTAAAGGGCGCCTGGGTGGCTCAGTCAGTTAAGCATCTGACTTCAGCTCAGGTCATGATCTCACAGTTTGTGGGTTTGAGCCCCGCATCGGGCTCTGTGCTGGCAGCTCGGAGCCTGGAGCCTGCTTCCGATTCTGTGTCTCCCTCTCTCTCTGACCCTCCCCTGCTCACACTGTCTCTCTCTGTCTCTCTCTCAGAAATGAATAAAACATTTTAAAAAGCTTTAAAGTTCTTGAGATAAGATATGTGATAAAAAGAACACATTTTAGGCAGAACAGGGTTAAAGGGAAAATTAGTGAATTGGAGAGAATATCGAGGAACTCAGCTGGAGTACTGCGCAGACAGACAAACAATTTACGTAGGTGCCCAGATGTGGATGCACACACGTGCGCGCACATGCACACACATGCACAACACACATGCACACACACACACACACACACTGCACATCATCAGCTCCATATGCACTTTTTCACGCTCGACACATCTGAATAGGAATACATGTTACAGCTTAAGGTCACCTACAACCACGCTGAATCTAGATTGGAGACGCCTCCTGGAGGGAACTGGCGTTGGCCCCACCAGGCTCCTAAAACTGCTACTTAGGTCAGTAAGTTACTTAGTGACCTGTTACTTAGGTCACCACTTAGAGTTAAAATCTGTGGTCAAGACTCCAATCCAAACTGTAAACAAACCTGAGTGTGTAGACATGTGGGCCTTCAAATCTCAGGGGCATGTTTTCTACCTCATGGGTTCACTTGTCACTTCCTCCCACAACCCTTTGGGGTCCCAGCCTTCGATGGGGGTCTCCGGTCAGACGCCTCACCCGTGGTGTGTGTCTTAGAGGCACACGAGCAAGAGCGGCCCCTCCTTCCGTCAGCGGTGTCCGAGGTCGGCTGAGGTGTGTTTACACAACACCAGCACACGCTTGCGCACAGTCAACGGGATCTCATCGCTATCTGCTCACCATTTCAGAAGGAGAGAAGAAATACACTCTCTGAAAATGAATAGTTCAATTTTTTCCAGGTTAGAGAAAAGACAGGAGTCCTCAGGTCAAACTTGCGGTGTAAGCACGAAGCAGGGTAAGCAGGGCGCCGTCCACACGTGGGCACGTGGCAGCGAAACCACACAGCAGCGAGATAGAAAGAGAATCTCGCGGACAGTAGGTTTATGGACCACAACAGAGATCAGAAGAAAATCCACCAGTGTCTCCAAAAGATGAAAACAATCACCGATCTACATCTCGTGCCGAGAAAAACCATTATTCGGGAGAAAGAGAAAGTGAAAACCCACAAGAACTACACGGATTTACCGCCAAAGCCTCTCTCGACAAAACCCTTGAGAGAAGAACGCTTTCGAGGGGAGAAGGGCCCCGAGGGCTCTCACAGCACAGCGGGGCGAAAAGCAGGCTTTGACACTAATGAGACACACTTTGATGACTTGACCTAAATTTCGACTTGTCACACAACTGCAGCAGGTTTGGGGGCTTTAAAGGCAAGATTACATCACGAGTCACAGTAACAGAAAGGGCGATGGCGGAGCGGCCCACGGGCAGGCAGCGTGTGCTGCGTCCACATCACGTGGTGGGGGCAGGTAGCAAGAGGAGCACCTGGTCCCCACCCTACACTCAGCCGTCCCCCGGTGTCCCCCCTCCCCGGGAAACCACTCCTGGGTTTAATACGCCAACGTCATGGAAGTGAAATAGTTCTCAAGGCAATGTTTTCAGCTATCATTTATATGGAAAACTTTATATGTATCCCCTTGAAGCTCAGTTCAACATTTCCAGCAAAACAATCTCCAGGCTTATGATCCAGACACAAATGGCAGAAGGTTGGAGTCACACGCATTAAGGTTTTCAAGGCCCCCCAAGGGCCAAGGTCAAGGAGAGACGCCGGGGCTGCTGCAGTCTGTGCAGAGATGGTGCTAAACACTAACCTTGAGTTTCAGGGCAACATGAGGGGAGGGGAAAGTTGCCTGGTGTCTCCCAAAGCCCCGTGTCAACAAATTCACCAAAGTCAACAGCCCGGCTCGGAGCGAGATGGCATTTTGCAACTGTTTTACGCACAAGTGTTTGCCAGCCCCCCGAGGATGTGTCAAGTCCCCACCTCGGGGACCCGAGTCTGCCTCCTCACCCAGTCCCTGTGCCCGTAGGTGCCTCGCACCCGTCTTACTCTCGGCTGACTTGGAGCTTCAGACAACTTGCCTTGACTTAGTCGGCATTTTTCTAACAAGTGTATTTATTGCTGGATTTTATTTGCTGTGCTATGTGGCAAACATAATGTTTGCAGAATGGCATATAAAATAGACGTATTACTGCCTGCAGAGCCACGGCTTCTCAGCAGCCATAATGAGCGTTGGTGGTCTGGAAGTGATGCTTGAGCACTTCGTGTCCCCATATGCATGATTTTCTGTTTTATTTAGGCCCTTTTCTGTGTTTTAGACACACTGTAGGAAATCGGCAGAGAGTCTGGGGTTGGCGTGCAATGCATAATAAATATTTCCCTTTCAAGTGAATAATGGGAACAAATCTCCTGGTCACCACGTTTGCATAGAACCGGTTTCCAGGAGTTCACAGATGAGCAGCCAAAAGAGAGACCCTGGACTCGAGGACATGCATCTCACCGGGAAAATGCACACTTAAAATGTTTAAAATGTAAAAATGTACGGAAAAACCACTAAAGTCATATCATGGCAATATACAACCTCCAAACCGACAAAGGGAAGAAAATTAGGAGCTACTATTAATCAATAGAAGGCAAAAGAAAGGAAAGGAAAGGAAAGGAAAGGAAAGGAAAGGAAAGGAAAGGAAAGGAAAGGAAAGGAAAGGAAGAAGGAAAGAAAGAGAAAGAAATGAAAATGATGAAGATGAAAACCATGGAGTAATCTGACACAAGCCTAAATCTGTAAGTGGTCATAATAAATGCAGAAGGAGTAAAATCATGGAATAAAAGCCCCCAAATATTACATTGGATTTTTAGATTCAGCTAATTCCTGATTTCAAGAAATGTACTTAAAGCAAATCACATAGAAAAGTGGAAAATAAAGGAATGGAAAAATATTAACAAGTAAAATACTAAATAAAAGAAGGGGAGGTAGCAAGAGAGAGGGAATATGATTTACAGCTAAAGCTTTAATAGGGGCTAAAAAGGAATATCATGTAGGAAAAAAGAAGAAACAGAAAATAATAAAAACCAAGAGCTTGTAGAATTTTCCAAATCCACAATTATTGGGAGTTTTTTTACTTAAGAAATGAATGTATCAACCAAATAAAAGCTATGAAGAATTTGAAATTCATTTGAAACAGGATAAGAACCAGATAACCAAAATGGTTGTGCGGGGACAGAAAGGGAAAGGTTAGAGATTCTCACAAATTTCAAGACTTGTGGTATCACCGCAGCAGTGAGGGGAGCGTGGTGTGGGCAGATCGCGGGGAGGGCACGGCGCCCAGCAACAGACCCGCGGGAATACGGTGGGCTGGGGTCCAGCACGTGGGCAATGGCGGCTCAATGGATAAAGGATAAGCTTTCCAACCCTGCACACCCCGACACCAGAGGAGAGACAGACAGACAGGCCAGGAGGGGGACAGGCAGACGATGGAGATGGGAGGCGCTGGATTTCACTTTGCATCTTTTACAAAAGTGAACTAAAGATGGACGGTCAAGTTGAATGTAAAACATAAACTATAAAAGTTCCCAAGGAAAGTTAAAGAAGGACATCTTTGTGACCTTGGGTTGGGCAAAGAATGTTGAGATACAATTCCAAGTGCATGATTGACCCATAACAGAAAAAAATATGTAAATCAGACTTCGCAAAAATGAAAAACTTTTGCTCTCGACAAAACACAGTTAGAATTAAAAGGCAAGGGGCGCCGGGGGGGCTCAGTCGGTTAAGCATCTGACTCTTGGTTTCAGTTCAAGTCATGATCTCACCGTTGGTGAGTTCAAGCCCCATGTCGGGCTCTGTGCTGACAGTTTGAAACCTGCTTGGGATTCTCTCTGCTTCTCCCCTGATCATACACTCTCTCTCTCTCAAAATAAATAAACTTTAAAAACATTTTTAAAATGATGTGGAACCAATCTTTGCAAATCACATGACCCACAGAAGACTTGTATCTGCCGTATGTCAGCTAGAGCCATGAAGACTGAGAAATAAGAATACCCAAAATATCAAACAGGACATTTAACCAAAGAAGATAGCTCAGTGGCCGTGGGCACAGGGGAAACACTCGGCATCATCGTCGTCAGGAAAATGTGAACAGGGGCCACGACAGATGCCACGTCACACCCACCAGAGTCACTGAAGCTGAAACACAACAGCATGACAATACCAAGTGGCAGGCAGACCAGGACTGGAGACCAAGCCACTGGATTCCCCCTTCGTTGCTGGTGGGAATGCGAAGTGGTACAACCAATGTGGAAAAGAGGTGGCTTCTTATAAAAAAGGCAGTTCCTTACAAAGTTCAATGAGCAGTCACCAAACGACCCCGCAATCTCATCTGTTGGTGTAACGAGAAATGAGAGTATACAGTCACACAGAAGAATGTAAGTATTTACAGCAGCCCCAACATGGACACAACCCGATGTCCTTCCAGGGGTGAGCAGATCAAGAAACAGACAAGGCGGCTCCTCCAACCAGATCAGGGCTCTGCGAAACCTGCAGCAAACTCAAGAAGCCACTTTCCCGAAGCCAGCGACTACCCGCATGATGGAATCCTACTCAGATAAAGATAATGAGTTCTTGATTCCCACCAACAAATGGGCCGCTTTCTGGTACATTCTGCTAAGTGACTGATGCCCGACTCAAGAGGCCGTATTCATCATTCCATTTCTACAACATTCTTAAAAAAGCAAATGGCCAGGGGTAGAAAACAGGCCAGCTGTGGTCAGGGCGTGTGGGGAGGGGGACGGGCTGATTGCAACAGAGCCGCACAAAGGACCTTGGGGGTGTCGCAACTTTTCTCTGTCCTCACTGAAAGGTTTAAATTGACGATGTATTTGCCAAAACTCACCATTATGTGTAATACGAAGTTCATTTTAGCATAGGTAATCTTCTTTATCTGGGGGGAAAAATATATCCGACTCAGACACCCAAGCTGGACAAGATACTATAAAGGGAGAAAATTATAAAGCATCCCTACATAAAAATAGAGACAGAAATACCAAAAAAAGGGGGTGGGGGTGGGGCACCAACAATTCATACGTAGCGTTCTGTAATACATCATTACTGAGTCGGGTTTTTCACCGGAATTCTAAAACATCTCAATATAAGGAAACCTATTGTTATGATCCACAAGGGTAACAGAATAAAAAAGAATACATACAATCACCTAAATAAATACAGAAACAGCATTTGATAAAATTCAGTACCCATGCAGGATGAAAGGGCTTAGCAAAGATTAGAAGGTTGTAACTTCTTTAAGGGAAACAAGACTTTCCAGAACCGAGAGCCAATTTGAAAAGCCATTTCGTTATAGTTAGCAACCAGAAACAGATACTGCTGCCCACTGCTTCTGCTTTATCTTGTTCTAGAAGTCTTGAAAAGTAAGGAAAGAAAGAAAGAAAGAAAGAAAGAAAGAAAGAAAGAAAGAAAGAAAGAAAGAAAGAGGGAGGGAGGGAAGGAAGGAAGGAAGGAAGGAAGGAAGGAAGGAAGGAAGGAAGGAAGGAAGGAAAGACAAGGAAAACTCATGAAATACAAACATTAGATTAAGAAGGAAGGGACAAAAATCTTCATTTCTTGTTCACAGAACAGCTTTGTCAATAGATAATTCACTTAGATAAGTGAACGGTTCCATGATTGGGGGCATATTTGGAATTAGATAGTCACTGCCACAGTCACTTTTAGGACATTTCCATCACGACAAAAAGAAACCCAGTACCCGCAGGCAGTCAGCCCCACCCCTCCCCACCCCACCCCTGTCCTGGACAAACACATCAACCTACTGGCTGTCTCCATAGATCCTTCTATTGCGGACATAATGCTGCAAGAGAATCACAAAAATATGTCGTCTTTTGTGCCTGGCTTCTTTCATATCACATCATGTTTTCAAGGCTCACCATGGAGCACTTGCTGGTACTTCCCTTCTTTTTAATTTTCTTTTTTAATTGAAGAATAATGGACATACAATATTACCTTCATTGCAAGTGTACAACATGGTGAGTGAACATTTATACACACTGTGAACCAGGCATCCCAGTAAGCGTAGTCACCATCTGTCACGGCGAGAGTTGTCACAGGGTTATTGACTTATTCCCTATGTTGTTCGTTACATCCCATGTCTTATCTGTTTTATAACTGGAAGATTGTACTTCTCAATCCCCTTCACCTATTTTGTCCATCTCCCCACCCCCCGTCTGGCAACCATCAGTTTTTCTCCGTATATGTTTCTGTTTTCTTTGTTCATTTGGTTTGTGTTTTAGATTCCACATATAAGTGAAGTCATACGTATTTGTCTTTTCTCTGTATGACTTATTCACTTAGCATAATACCCTCTAGATCCATCCATGTCATTGCAAATGGCAGGATTTCATTCTTTGTTTATGTCTGAGTGACAGTCCACTGGGTATACATAGCACATCTTCCTTATCCATTCATGTGGAGATGGAGGTTCAAGTGGCTTCCGTGTCTTGGCAATTATCTGCAATGCTGCCATGACTATCAGGGTGCGTGTGTCTTTCTGAATTAGTGTTTTCATTTTCTTCAGATAAATACTGAGAAATAGAATTCCACTTATTTGCATTTCCCTTGATGATGAATGATGTGGAGCATCTTTTCATGTGCCCGTTGGCCATCTGGATGTCCTCTTTGGGGAAAACAAAACCATGCAAACAAGAAGAGAGTGGGGTAAAATATTTAAACTCTGGAAAGAAGAGGCATTAACCTAGGTTCCTGTACAGAGAGATTATCAACCATGAGGGGGATCAAACAGAAAACCCAGAGAACTCGCTGAAAGTGGACCTGCCTTGCATGAAATACTGAAAAGAAGTTCCTTGCAGAGAAACAAACTGATACGGGCTGTATCCATTGATCAAAATAATGAGAAAAACTCTGGAGAAGGAATAAATGAAGGCAAGACAACATTTAAAAATTTTCCTTAATCTCTCCTGATCAAATAAATAATGATTTGTTCAAAGTAATAATAAGAACAATGTACTGAGTGGTTATTGCACAAGGATGAATAAAATAATGACAATGATTTGACTTCATCAAATGGGAGGGAACAACTGGGAATATTCTGTTCAAAGTGACCTGAATTGGCCATGAAGTAGTTTAGCGTTATTAAAAATAGACTGAGATGAGAGGTAAATGTATACAGCAAACTCTAGGGCAACCACCTCAAAGTTTAAAAAAGAAGCACAATTGCCACAGCAAGAGAGGAGTGAAAACAGAATCATATAAATGCTCAGTGAGAACCACAGAAAGCAGTGAAAGAGGGAAGAAGCAGTTAATATACAAGCGTGACTAATTGAAATCAGTTACTAACATGTTGATATTAAGCCACTGTATCACTAATCACTTCAACTGTAAATGGTCCAAATGCACCAATTAAAAGAGAAACTTTCAGGGGCGCCTGGGCGGCTCAGTCGGTTAAGTGTCTGACTCATGGTTTCAGCTCAGGTCATGATCTCACAGTTCGGGGGTTCGAGTCCTGCGTTGGGCTCTGCATTGACAGTGTGAAACCTGTTTGAGATTCTCTCTCTCCCTCTTTCTGTCTCTCTCTCTCAAAATAAATAAATAAGCATTTTAAAAAAGAGAGAGATTTTCAGAGTATATATTTAAAAAGACCCACTAACTATATGCTGTCCATAAGAACTGACTTTAACTATAAAGACACAGGTAAATTAGAACTAAAGAGATGGAAAAAAGAGATCCAGTATGCACACTAATCAACAGAAAACTGGAGAAACTCTATTAATTTCAGACAAAGCAGACTTCAGAATAAGGAAAATACCAGGGATTAAAAAGGGGCACTACATAATGATAAAGCGTTATCCCAAAAGACATAGCAATTAACATGTATGCATCTAACAACAGATCTTCAAAACAGGTGCACCAAAAACAGATAGAACAGATACAAGAAACAGACAGATCCATTGTTATAGTTGGCGACTTCAACATCCCTCTGTCAATTAATGGAAATATCCAGCAAGCAGAAAGTCAGTAAGGATATAGTTGAACTGACCAGCTCCATCAATCAGCTGGATCTAATTGACATTTATAGCATAGGTCATTTGACAGCAGCAGAATGCACATTCTGTCCAACCTCACATGAAGCGTTCACCAATATAGATCCCATGCTGGCCCATGAGACATACCTTAAGACATTTAAAAGAATGGAAATCATACAAACTAGGCTTGCAGGTGTAATAGAGTCAAATAAGAAGCCAACAACAGAAAGACAACTGAAAAATCTCTAAATATTTGGAGACGAAATAATGTTAATGACATGCCTGGGTTATCTTCATAGAAGAAGTCTCAAGAGAAATTTAAAAATATTTTGAACCAAATAAAAATAGCAATACAACATATCGAAATGTGTAGGATACAATGACCCAGTGCTTACTTGGGGGGGAATTTTTGAGTGCATGTATTAAAAAGGTAGAGAAATCTAAAATCAATAATCTACACTTCCACCTACGGCTGTGAAAGAATGAAGAGCAACCGAAACCTGAAACAAGGAAAGGAAAAGAAAAAATAAAATTTAGAGGATATATTGATGGCACTGGAAATAGGAAATCAATGGAAAAATTCAATGAAATCAAAAGCTGGTTCTTTGAAAAGATGATTAAAATTGATAAACCTGTAGCCAGACTAACAAAGTGAAAAAGAGAACATACGAATTACTAACACCAATAACGAAAGAGGAGTCAGAACTACCAATCCGTGGCATACAGGAATAGTAAAGTAATATTACGAATAACTCTATACCCACCAACTTAATAACACAGATGAAATGGACCAATTCCTTGAAAGAAAACACCAACCAAAACCCACACAAAGGAAAACATACAATCTGAATCTAAATCTACTAAATTAGTTGAATCAATAATTTAAAACATTCCAAAATGAAAGCACCAGACTCACATGGTTTCACTGGTGGATTCTACCAAACATATTACTAAGGAATAATACCATTCCTCTCCACCTTCTTTCAGAAAATAGGAGCAGAAAGACAATTTCCTTAATCATTCTATGAGGCTACCTTTGCACTAATGCTAAAACCAGATAAAGGCATTGCAAGAAAGGAAAACCACAGACCAATATTCATCATGAACAAAGAGGCAAAAATCCTCATAAAATATAAGCAAACTGAGTCCAACAATGCGTAAGAAGAGTTCTCAGCCTCCATCACGTAGGACTTATTCCAGATGCACATTCCGTGGGTGTCCACCATCACATCAACAGGCTAAAGAAGAAAGATCACATGGTCATACCAATAACAGAAAAAGCTTTTGACAAAGTTCAGAATATCATCGATGATAAAAAAAAAACTCTCCGCAGAATCTGCGGAGAAGGGTATTTTCTCAACTTGATGAAGAACATCTATGAAAAACTTACATCTGATTCATACTTCATGTTGAGAAACTGGATGCTCACCCCTAAGATTCGTAGCTAAGCAGGAATGTTCCTGTCACCACACCCCTATGAACATTGTAGCAGAAGTACTAGCTAATGCAATCAGACAAGAAAGAAATCTATCTCACAAGGCTACATATTGCATAATTCCAACCATGGGACATTCTGTAAAAGGCAACACTATACAGACAGTTAAAAATAAAACAAAACAAAACAAAACAAAAAACAAATCAGTTGTTGCCTGGGGTTAGGAATTGGAGAAGCACAGAGGATTTTAGGGCTGGGGACCCAGTCTCTAGGAGTCTATCACAGCGGATACATGACGTTATACACCCGCCAAAACCCATGGCATGTACAGCATAGAGAGAACCTTTGGGTAAACCGTGAGCTTCAGTTAGCAATAATATATTGATAATGGTTCATTGGTTGTGACAAATGTATCCTCTAATGCAAGATAATAAAAACAGAAAAAATGGAGGAGAGATATATCGCAACTCTGTACTATCTGCTCAACTTTTCTGTGAGGCTAAAACTGTTCGAAAATCTAAATTCTATTAATTTAAAAACAAAACAAAAATATACACAGGACATTCATGACAATGCAATTAAGTTGGAGAGTGCTTTCTGCTCATCCAAGGAAGGGTTGGCATGAGGAAGGTGTCGTTTCTGCAAAGTCAGTGCACACTTTGATCACGACCCCAATCAGACCTCCACAGCAGGCGCTGTGGGACCTGGGAAGCTGACCTTACAATTCCTCCACAAGAGCAAAATCTCAGAACTGGCTAAGAAAACACTGAAGTACAAACCAGGGGAACGGGATTTGTCCCGTCAAAGAGCAGAGCCATTAAAGGCGGCAGATATAGGGGTGCCTGGGTGCCTTAGTTGGTTAAGCGTCCGACTTCGGCTCAGGTCATGATCTCACGGTTCGTGGGTTCGAGCCCCGCGTCGGGCTCTGTGCTGACTGCCAGCTCAGAGCCTGGAGCCTGTTTCAGTGTCTGTGACTCCCTCTCTCTCTGACCCTCCCCTGCTCACGCTGTCTCTCTCTCTCCTAGAAATAAATAAAAAATATTAAAAAAAATAAAGGTGGCAGATATTAGCACAGGGACAGAAAAATGAGTCAGTGAAATAAACAGGACCCACGTAAACAGACCCAGGCACTTGTGAAAACCTGATGTTAACAGACTGACCTTAAAATCAGTAGGCGGGGGCCCCTCTCTCATCCCCATACCTGGGAGTGGGTAAGGAGCTGAGCCCTCCCAGGGATGAGTCTCTGAGTGGGGAGTGAGGTGCCCTGCTTCTGAGCACCCCTGCTTCTAGCCAGAGGCTCTGGAAGCCTCTTCTAGAGGAAGACAGCAAGACCTTGGGCTTAAAACTATTTCTACTATTTTCCATATACGATGCCCAACATCATTCCAATCAATATTAGCCAAGCACACAGCAAGGCAAAGCACAGACCAGTAGGGAGCAAGTGAATTATTCTGTAAATGTCGCTGGAATGAGTGTTCATGTACAGAAAATAAGATTTGAGCCCTGATGCAGTCCTGCAGAGTACGAGGCTGGAGCCTTGGCTGAAATATTTTACAGGAGTAATAGACTGTTTTTGTACATTCAAATTACATATTCTCAGCGGATCTGCCGGCAAGCACAGCTGGAAAGTGCATGCTGAGCATGACTTGCGGGACGTCTGCTTCTGCGCTGGGGACTTGTGATGGTGGCTGACTGCATTGCTGTGTCCCCAGGTAAGAGCCGCCATGGCGTCAATGGCCCCGTAAAGGCCCCTAAGATCTCCAATCATGTCACACTGAGACTCCAGCATAAATACTTTATGTGGTGGAAGAAAATCTCCTTTAAGAAGCTACATTCCAGAATCTAAATCCTCTTCTGGGCAGTGTTTTCCCGTATCACCAATCCCTCCGCCCTGGGCTGCGCTCTCCAAATATCGTACAATACGAACCAGAAACCCAAGGCTCACAGGGTCCTCTCAGTGACGCCCTGATGTGTGCAGTGAGTGTTCAATAACACCCAGGGTGGGCTGCGCCCAGCCCAGCCCCTCCCTCACCCAATACCCACAAACCCACTTCTATCGGATAAAAGACCTATGGGGTAAAAAGAAAACTCCAGAACCTTTAAAAGAAAATATGGGGGCAGATGAGATTTCTTAATAGCCACAGACATGTGCACACACGTACACACACACACAGAGTAACCCACAAACTGTAAAGAAAGAGACTTTCGTTCATCAGAAAGACAGCATAAAGGTAAGTCACAGCCTGGGGGGCGGGGAGGCTGATATAACTAGCCAGGCATCGGTACCTGGAGTATATAAAGATACACACAGACACGTCACAGAAGGGAAAACATGAATCCAACTTCTCCAGGGAAACAGAACTCCTAGGAGATACGTAGCATTTGTTTTAAGGAATTGGCTCACACAGGTATGGGGGCTGGCAGGTCTGAAGTCCACTGGGCCTCGCCAGCAGGTTGGAAACTGAGGCAGGGGCTGATGTTGCAATCTTAGGATGGAGAGTCTTCTTTTCTGGGAAACTTCAGCATTTGCTTATAATTCCTTCAGCTGATTGGGTGTGGCCCACCCACCCTATGGAAGGTAATCGCCTTTGCTTAAAGTCACCGATTGTAGGTGTTAACCACGTCTACACAGCACCATCACAGCGACACCTGGGCTGGGGTTTGATTCAGTAACTGGTTACCAGAAGCCAGCCAAGTCGATATGTGCAAACTAACCGTCACAGCCCTCAAACTGGTCAGACGCCCCCAGCGGCCTGCTCTCGGGGATGGAAGTGCACGCCACACCCAGCACGACATCCCATCAGCACGGCAGAGGGCCAGCCTGACCACCCACCTGCTGTGGAGGGATCAGGCCTCGCGTTCATGGCGGCGGTACCCTCGAAGATGGGCCCGAGGCCCTGGACGGCTCCTGAGTGGCCGGACGCTGGGGTTTACCCCTCTGGCCCTCGAGCAGGACCGTCAGGATTTGCATCTTGGCTCTGGCACTTCTCGGCCGTGTGGCCTCAGGGGCGGCACGTGGCTTCTGTGGGCCGCAATGCCCCACCTGGAACGCGGGGCTAAGACAGCCTGTGCGCCGCAGGCTAATCTGCGTGAGGGGCCCTGGTTCCCGTGAGCACCCACCGCTGACCAGTGTCCAGAAAACGGGCATATACCTTACAACGCAGCTGTCCGTTTCTAGATGCTTCCCGGCACTGCGCTCAGCCCGGAAATTCACGGAGAGGAGGCCGGCGCTGCAACAGCCCAAAGCCCAGCAGAGCAGGGACCTTCTTAGTGCCACAGAGCGGCAAAAATCAACAGGTACCGGGCAGATCGTGAAAAAATTATAGAATACAGAGATCCGTCCACGTGGAATTTCAAGCATACGAACAATCTCAAGCATTCAAACGATGCAAACAATCTGTGTACGAAAACACACATAGTAAAAAAATAAAAGTAATGCCTGCCAAGC
Organism: Hyaena hyaena; assembly: GCF_003009895.1. NCBI lineage: Eukaryota > Metazoa > Chordata > Mammalia > Carnivora > Hyaenidae > Hyaena > Hyaena hyaena. Next base: position 6,804,859 of record NW_024080636.1, on the reverse strand, counting down.
TCGGGTTAGTAGATGCCTCTGCAGATGAGGGAGAGGAGGGGCTTCCAGAGCGAGTGGCATAAGGGAGCTTCAAGGGTAACTGTGATGTTTTTCTTTCAGAAACAAAGTATCTGAGGCCAGTATTGCGAAAATATTCACTGAGGCCAGCAGCGAATACACAGATACTCAGTAAATTTTTCCCTACACGTCTGGACTAGGGTTTGGCCAGCTTCTCCTATAAATGCCTGAGCTAATGGGTGTGGCTGTGCTCTGATAAAACTTTATTTATAAGAACAGGCAGCCTGATTTGCCAACCCTTAGTCCAGATGCCTGGGAATTTTCAATGGTTTTTTTTTTTAATTCCCTACAACCTGTTCTTTGCTACGAGGCAAACCACAGTGACGGATGGGCCTCACTGAAGGGCAGGCACCCATCCCTGGGCACCGTGCGCGGTGGAGCCAAGCAGCAGAGAACGAGGGCGCCGACCCACTCACTCGCCCACCAGTGGCTGCCATCCCCATCAGCGGCCAGACCCGCCTCCTCCGGTACTTTCTAGTTGGCTTTCGGGCATTCTCTGCTCTCATATGTCTGGCTCAGGCCTGCAGCGTTCAAACACCTTCACTCTGCACATGAGAGAGCTTTCTTTCTTGCCTCCCGCCAAGTCCTCAAAGCAGAAGACGGAAAGTTAGCTCCAGATCTTGGGAACAGAGAACCGCCAATTTCTGGGCCACCGTTTCATCCCCGGGACTGCAGACCTGCACCCTCCCTGCCCCTCCCCAGAGGGACTCCCCAGGGTGTCCCCTGGCACCAGACCCCACTCACCCAGCACCCGGACGGCCCCCAGCAGACCCCCAGTGCTGCATTGATGGGTCAGCTCTGCTCATGGAAGCTTGCGTGTCACAGGCCCAGAATCCCAAAGGTACCTGTGAGATGCTTCCAGAATAAATGCAAGCCTGCAGCCAGAGAACGAGAGGCCCAGAGAAGGAAGAAACTTAAGAGTCACGGGCAGCCGCTGTGACCTGAATCTCAGCCATGGACTGGCAGCCCGGTCGACCTTTCAGGGTTTGGTATGAAGCCCAGTGCTGCCGGCTGCCGAGGGGCCAGGAACCCCGGGATAGGGGAAGGCGGAGGCACAGCCTTTTCCAGAGGACGGGGAGGGTGTGCAGCGGGCACCACAGGGCACGCCTCCGTGGGGACAGCTGCCTCCCAGCCCCTGGCTCTGCGTGAGACAGGGAGGGGCCCAGAAACAACCGAACTTGGTTCCATTGCATTCACAGCAGCCTCACTCCTGAGCAGGAAGGGGATGAGGCAGTGGGATCCCTGCCGAGCAGCTCCCGGGCCTGAGGATTCCTGCTGGGTTTGGCGCTGAGACAGGGGAGGGGACAGTGTCTCGAAGGCAGAGCCACACAGCCGCGGAATGACCAGCAGGCCAGGGTGAGGGCTCCCCGCACGGAGAATCTCAACACGGGCAAGATTTATCGGGCTGTCACTCACCAAATGTACTTACAATAAAACTTGACATCACAAGAGTTTCTGGGACAAAGATTTACTTGCTCTGTGCTCCGGCTTCGGGTCCAGTCCACGCCACTCCTTTTAACCCTGGCCGAGGCTCCGTACCATCAACACCGCTCCGTAGGCAACAGGACCACGATGAACCCAACACCACTGGCCCGGTTCAAGAGCACAGCCTGCTCATCTCCAGTGGCACGTTACCCCATGGACGTCCAGGCCAAATATGCCAGTCACAGTGGCCCCCACAGGGAGTGGCAGAAAGCACGTGCCCCCGCTGTGCTGCATCCTGAGCCCCTTTCCCCGAGGGCACAAGGGTCACATCCCTGCCTCCCCCGCAGAACCATGACCGTGAGGAAGGAATCAGGAAAACAGATGCATGGGGCTTCTGCGGACAGATCTGTGTGGACCAGGGGCCACCTGATGCCCCAGCGCTGCACACCACCCCGAAGTTCCCACCTACTTTCCCTGAGGGTCCCGCCCTGCTGTAGGGAAGTCTGTGGTAGCAAAGAGGGAAATGTCCCGAGGTACCTGTGAGGCAGGCAGCGGAAACTTGATGGAGGGTTAGGGAGAGCACGCATGTGTGCCCCTACGTGTCTGTGCACACCTGCTGTGTGTGCATCTGCTGTGTGTGTGTGTGCACCTGCTGTGCATCTGTGTGCACCTGCTGTGTGTGTGCATCTGCTGTGTGTGTGAGTGCACCTGCTGTGTGTATGCACCTGTTGTGTGTGTGTGCACCTGCTGTGCGTCTGTGTGCACCTGCTGTGTGTGCATCTGCTGTGTGTGTGCACCTGTTGTGTGTGTGCATCTGCTGTGCACCTGTGTGTGCACCTGCTGTGTCAGTGTGGCATCCATAAAACCAGTGTGTGTGCACTCACCACGCATCTGTATGTGCATCTGCTACTGCCCATCGATGTGTCAGCGTGTGCACTCACTGTACACTTGTGTCCATCCACAGTGCCAGTGTGTGCACCTGTCTCATGCCAGCGTGTGCACCTGCTGTGATTGGTGGCTGGGCCACTTTAGAGCTTGGATCTCACTGTCTCCTCACAAACAGCAGGGCGTCGGCAACACTGCCAGCCCAGCGTGGAGACAGGCAGATGGAGGCTCGAGAGACTAAATGGCTTGCAAAGTGTGCACGGTGGAGACGGAGTGGGAACGGATCCATGTGCTCCCCAAGTACTTCCCTCCTCCTCTGCCCTGACCTGCAGACATTCTCTGAAATACTCAGTCTACACCCCCACCCCTGTTCCTGGAAAAAGCCTCATCCCATCCCTGAGTCCCCGCTCCTAGGTTCAGTGACCCCAGTCCATCAGACTCAAGAGGGACCTGACCGTGCCTCTAAGAGCCATGAGCCTTATTGGCCAGAGCCACAGAGCACTCCAGCCTCACCGAGCACCTCCCCTCTTGAGCACCCCATCTGGAATGGTCTCAATGGTGGCCCTTACAAGGGGATGTTCACACCCTCATCCCCAGAACCCGTGAATGTGACCTTTTTAGGAAACAAGAGTTTGCACAGTAATCAAGTCCTGGACTGTCCAGGTGGGCCCTGAATCCAGCTGCTAAGAAACAGAAGACAGAGACTCAGAGGAGAGGCATGTGGCCACACAAGCAGGAAGGAGCACCCCCCAAACCTCAGAGGGAGCACAGCCCTGCTGACACCTTGATGTCAGACTTCTGGCCTCCAGAACCGGGAGGGAATCAAGGTCTGTCGTTTGATACCTCCCCAGTCTGTGCTCGTTTGTCACAAGTACACCTTCTGGCCACGACGTGTGTGCGCCTTCCCACCTGGCGACTCAGCGTGAGAGCCCTGGACAGGTGGCGCTCCTGCTCACTCTGGGCCTCCTCTGGGAGAGCCGTGCCCGCCGATCCCACCAAGTCCACGGCCACCGTGCGAGACACAGTGCCTGGGAGGCATCCCCACGCCCCTGCGGCCCCCCCACGCCCCTGTGGCCCCCCCCACGCCCCAGCGTCACTCTACGCCCCTTTCCTTCCATGCTCAGCTGGGTTTGTCGTGCCCGCCGATCCCACCAAGTCCACGGCCACCGTGCGAGACACAGTGCCTGGGAGGCCCCCCCACGCCCCTGCGGCCCCCCCCCCCACGCCCCAGGCTCATCACAATCGGTGCAGGGAGAAGCTGGGCAGAGCTGGGCAGTGTCACAAGGAGACCCAGGGTGTGACGCCTACTTTCCCATCGCCCTGTGTGTCCCCGAGGCCCAGACCGTGCTGGCGCCAGGGGTCCCCGGAGGAAAAATGCAGCCCCTTTACCTGCTGGACAGAGAGCTGTTATAAAACAGCAGCCCAGGGCGCTGCAGGGACCCAGAATAGGTCACCTTGGTCTGCCCAGGGTGGAAGGGTGGAGGGTCCTTGGACACAGGGGGACATGGGGCTTAGGCTGTCGAGGGGCTCGCCAGTGTGGGACCGTCTGGTGCTCAGGGAGGAGAGCTCCCAGCTCAGGCTGCCTGGCCAGCACCCCCAAGCCCAGGGCGCAGACGACTCAGCAAGGGGCCCCCATGGTGGGAAGGACACGGGCCTGGCCTCGTCACCGGCGTGCTGTGCCCTCTTTGGGGAGCCTCCTGACTGCTCGTCTCTCGAGAGCCCAGGGGTGGCACTCCCTGGTTCTGGAGTCCCCTTTAGGGTCTGGAGTTCCTGTCATGCCAACTCATCTTGGTCGTGAAGATCACGACCCCCACGGGCTCATCATGGACGCACCGAACATTCACGTCATCACGTGGACGACGGAGCGCAGCGGTGCCTCCTCTCGCCCAAACGTGCTGCTGACCCACCTGGTGCCGTCTCCCTTCCGCCAGGCACCCCAGGCTGGGTACCCATCCCCCGCCCGGCCAACAGGGCCCTCCACCAGCACACGGCCGCCAGCCTCTGCTGAGTCAGGGGACGGGCAGACGGACGGCCCTGTCGTGGAAAGCGCTGCAGAGGACATACTTAAGTAAAACAAATCCTTCTATTGCAAGTAAAACCTCAAAAACATTTTTAATAAATGGGCATTAACATCTCTCCTGGCAACAGAGGACGTGCGTCTCGTAGCAGATTTCAGCGATAATTCAGGGACATTTTCCTACCTCGTGTGGCAATGATCCTCGGCGGGTTCCCCCGGAATAATCGGCCCATTCCAGTTGTTAGGACGTGGTCTTTAAAACTGAGTTATTCCCGAACATCTCAAAATAGGTGCTCTTCATCTCACCAATTATGAAATACCGCAGACGCTGTTTGCCGTCAGAGAGAGATTTATCGTCCAGGGTAACAGCGGGGCTGCGGTCTGTGTTCCCCGAGACCCTCCTCTCGGGCTTTTCATCATTTTGCAAGTAATATTTGGGGAGGATTTAACTACCATGCGGAGGAGGGAAGACGCGACCCGGCGCCCCTGTCAGTGAAGGGAGTGATTGAAGGGGACACCGCCAGCCTCCGCAGGGCACGGCGCCCGGGGCTTACGGGCTGGGCGGGTTTGAGGCCCCCCAGGGTGGCTGGCTCGCGCGTTCGCTCCTCTGCCCGGAGCCCTGCTGCAGGGGCTGCAGACGAGAGACAGGAAGCCCTCCCTGGGGCTTCAGAGACGCCGCCCCTGAACAGGTGCCCACGGGCTGGGGGGTCCCCGGAGGCCGGCCCCGACCCCGCTTGGCGGGAGGGAGAGGCCGGGGCCGGGAGGCGGTCCTGGCAGAGCGGGCCGAGCTGAGGCTGCAGGGTGTGCGGGCGCCATGTGAGCACACAAAGGAGCAGCCTTCCAGACACAGGAGACGTTTCCAAAGCGCGAGGCCTGGGGGAGGGCCGCCTCCGAGCAGCTCATGTACCTGCGGCGCAGGCCGGGACACAGGGACTCGGGGACACGGGGACACGGGGACACAGGGCAGGGGAGGCAGGGTGGGGCCATCCATGGGACAAGCACAGAGGGGCAGGTCCACCACGGAGGGGAGCATGGGCTCTGGTCCCGCCTGCCCAGACAGTGGGCCCCCCATCCACACAGTGGTGCACCCCTACCCAGTGGGCCCTCCTACCCAGAGAGTGGGGCTCCCCTAGCTGGACAGTGGGCCCCCCGCCTGGATAGTGGCCGCCCCAGACAGTGGGTCCCCCCACCCGGACAACGGCCCACCCACCCGGACAGCGGGGGTGACGGCCCGGGGCCTGGACCGACCAGGGGCAGCAGGAGTGTTTCCGGTGCTCACACGAGTGGACTCGTGGCCGCAAAGTTCAGAGGTAGAAGTGTCCCGTGGTGGATTGAATATGCGCCCAAATTCGTGTCCACTCAGGCTGTGATTTGATAGGGGAGCAGGGCTTGTCAGATATAATTAAGGGTCCCCAGAGGACAGCCGCCTGGATTAGGTCGGGCCCCGACTCCGACTGGCGGGACCCACACCCAGGGAGAAGCCAGGCCAAGAGGGCAGCTGAGAAGGGAGGGACGCGTGGCCACAAACCCGGGAGGCGCCCGGAGTGGGAAGAGGCGGGAAGGACCTTCCCTGGGAGCCTGGGAGGGGGCGCAGCTCCGGCCACAGGATTTCCGACTTCCCCGACTTCTGGTCCCCGACTGGAGAGTCGACCCGCTGTTCTGTGTCGTCTTTTCATGGAAAACAAGCACCCCCGCCCTCCAGCAGCAGCCCTGGAGGCCTGGCTATCACGCAGACTCCTGAGGGGAGAGGAGAGCCGCCCCGGGGGTCTCAGCCCCCACGCCCACCTGCTCGCACCCCTGCAGCCCCGGGCATGACCAGCTGACCCCGGGGCGCCCGCCAGCCCGAGCACCCCAAGCCCCCACTGGCACTGGCGAAAGAGGTCTTGACCCTCATCCCTCGGGCCCCAGAGCCCAGAAGGAACAGTTTTAGGATGACTTAGTGATTGGTTGAGGGCCAGGTGAACATCACCTGTTTCCTCCAGCAAAGCCCCTCTGCGTCCCCACGTGGGCCCCTCCTAGGCCACCACCCCCGCCCGACGCCATCCACCAGCGCACACCTGACCGGCTGGGACGGCGGGAACAGCAAGGAGCTGGGTGCCGGGAACGGCTGCTCACACCTGCTCCAGCGCACCTCACTGCGTGGCCCTGGGCACTCCCCTTTCCTCCATGTGACTCAGTTTCCTCAGGGAGCCGGGGATCCCAGAGGCTGCAGGTGAGACTCTGGCCTCCTATGACCTGAAGTCACAGACGAGTCTCTAGATATCCATCGATTTCACGAATTTCTTACCCAAGGGGCACTCGGGTTCCGAGCATGGACAGTGGTCTGTGGGTCCCTACGTGCAGAGCTGGCTTGGTGTTGGACCCGCTTGCCGGCACCCCTGCCTGTCAGGCACCGGATCGAACGACAAGCTCTCCTGGAGGCCAGTCCTGCCCCGTAGGGCCTCCCCGCCTCCCTGCCTCCCCTCCTGGGCACAGCCCCTCCTCAGACCTGCGGGACCCCTGCAGGTGGCTCTTTCTGAGACATGCAGGTCCCAGCATAGGACCCCCCCCCCCCCCGTGTGAGGCCTGCCGGGACTCTCCCAGTGAACACGTGAACCTTCACCCGGCAGCCAGCCCCGCTCGGTCGAGCCCCACCAGCCTTCCCTGCCCACACCCCCCCTTTCTGCCTGCAGCAGGCCATTCCAACCACCCATCGGTGTGTCATCCCACCCAGCGTCTCCAGCCACAGGCCCTTTGCACACACTCTGCCTTTGGCCTGGAATGCTCTTCTGCTTGAAGGTAGAATTTAAAATCCCTGAGGCCGGTTTTCCTCCCTCGCGATGGGGGCAGCAGCGGGGATTCCTGAGCCTGGCGAGCCCCACCTCCTGCGCTCCAGCAAGTGACCCCGAGATGGAGAAACGCACCCCCAGCCTCCCTCTGAGGCAAAACCCAAGGATAAACCATTTGGGACTCAAAAGGAGGCAGGTGCTCACATCCAAAGTTGCTCACAGCGGCAATCCGAGCAGAGGGCTGGATCCCAGAGGCCAACCTTGGCCGCACTCACGTCAGGGCCCTGTCCCGAGGACGGTGGTGGCGCACGGCCAGCGCCAGGGCTCAGGCCACAGGGAAGCTCTTTTTTCCTAACTCTTCTCTCTAGCGCAGTCATCCGGGGCAAAGAAGCAGGGGGCGTCCCGTGCTGACAAGGGCACCCAGCCCGGGGGATGCATGACCTGGGCACGCGCACAAGGGCTCAGCCGAAGCGCCGGAGCCGGTGTGTGTCCTGACCTGCCTGCCCGAGGTGGCGAAGTCGGAGCCAGAGGCCGAGGATGGAGGGACAAGGCTGCTGCAGGTGTGGCTACCTGCAGGCCCGTGAGCCAGCGGGG